>NC_091459.1:136050020-136180020 GCF_027789765.1 Dendropsophus ebraccatus | reverse complement strand
TACAGGTGGAGCAGTATTTATTTCTGTGCTCTGGTGCTGGGCTACTACAGGTGGAGCAGTATTTATTTCTGTGCTCTGGTGCTGGGCTACTACAGGTGGAGCAGTATTTATTTCTGTGCTCTGGTGCTGGGCTACTACAGGTGGAGCAGTATTTATTTCTGTGCTCTGGTGCTGGACTACTACAGGTGGAGCAGTATTTATTTCTGTGCTCTGGTGCTGGGCTACTACAGGTGGAGCAGTATTTATTTCTGTGCTATGGTGCTGGGCTACAACAGGTGGAGCAGTATGATTTTCTGCTGGTTTGCTACAACTGGATCAGGATTTATTATTGCATTGCAGTGTTGCTTTACTAAAGGGGAGCACTGTGTATTTCTGTACCGCAGTGTTTCTTTACTACAGGTGGAGCAGTATTTATTTCTTTAGGCTGGTGCTGGGTTAATACAGTTGGAGCAGAATGTAGTGTTGCATTGCAGTGTTGCTTTACTACAGGTGGAGCAGTATTACCACACTGTGATTCTGGTTTATTGAAGGTAGAGAAATATTTACTGCTGCACCAAGGTGCTGATTTGGCGCTACTAGGGGATATCATGTGCACTACCTGGCGTATTCAGAGTGGTTAGTACAGTGTTGTGCAGCAGTCTTAGGGTCTGTCCACACGTACAAACTCGCAGTGTAAATCTCGCTGTGAGTCTGTCAGGTCCTGGCAGGCCCCTTTCACTACATACTCGCAGCGGTCTGAATGACCGCTGCATGTATGTAATTCTGCCGGCCCCTTAACCCCCTCGGCTCCCGCTTCGCTGTGTCTGTATATACATTACCTCTCCTCGCTGCACAGGGTCCCGCTTTTCTGCTATCCCGCCCGGCCAATCAGTGTGTTGCCCAGCCGCAGCCACTAGAGATGAGCGAATAGTGAAATATTTGATTCGAATAGCTCCCGATATTCGACTATTCGATCGAATATCGAATCCCTTTATAGTCTATGGTAGAAAAATCCTTGGGACCTGGAAATCAAGATTCGGCAAATCGGAGGTCACCAAGTCCAAGACATCTTTAGAAAGACCTCTGGAACGCATCTGGGAAAACCAGGAAGCAGTATTACAGGGCACGATATTACTGGCAATAAGCAATTGCCGGCAATAATGCCGATCCTTTTAATAGTTAATATTTAATTAATAAAACAAAATTTTGTTCTAAAAAAGGCATTTTCATTGTTCAAAAGCTTAATTAAAAAGAATCCATGCTTTTGCAATTAAATATACTGTTAATAAAAAAATAAATATATAAATAAATGTTTATATATATATATATATATATATATTTACTTACAGTATATTTCATTCCAAAAGTATAAATTCGTTTTAATTAAGCTATTGAACAACGAAAATAACTTTATTAAAACGAAAATTTGTTTTATTAATTAAATATTAACGATTACAGAAATGTCACGGCTGCGGCGGCGTCCCGTGTTCCAGGCCGCCACCGCAACCTCCTCCTGCCCCATGCAGCCGCCGGGGTCCTTGTGCAGGGACCCGGCGCTGCTGCTATTTCGGCCCCTGGGGGCGCCTCACCTCTCCTCCGCTCCTGTCTCTCACTGTGCCGGCCGGCGCGCGCGTCCCCGCCTCCTAGGGCGCGCGCATGCCGGCTGTCTCAGATTTAAAGGGGCAGTGCGCTCCTAATTGGTCCACATGTCAATCACTCCCCTATAAGTTCCAGCTCTGCCCCCTTCCAGGTGTTGGAGCCTCTACATGCTTTCCATAGCGTTTGGCCCATCTCCCTGTTGTTCCTGACCTTAGTCCTTGTCCCTTGTTCCTGTCTTCAGTCCTTGTCCCTTGTCCTTGCCCGCTGCCTTCCCATTGTTCCTGAGTCCTGTCCGCCATCTGCGAGCACGTCTACAGTCCTCTGCCTGCACTATCTCCTGCCTACTGCTCCTGCCACGCCTCGCCTGCCGTCGCTAGCAACCACGCCAGGGGTAGCGACCTGGGGGTCGCCTGCCGCAGCAAGTCCATCCCGCCTTGCGGCGGGCTCTGGTGAAAACCAGCGGCCCCTTAGACTCCGCTTCCTGGTGAGGTTAGTGCTATCGCTAGTGACGGTCCAGTGGATCCACTACTCCAGGCGTTACAAGGAAGCTGTATTAATGCCGGCAATTCCTATTGCCGGTAATACAGCTCAATGTAATAATTAATACTTTACTTTAATTAAAACAGCAAATGTTTCTTCTAATTATGATATTTTTTTATGACAATAGCAACATTAGAAGAAACATTTTGATTTATATGTCCGCTCAGCTGATTGGCTGAGCGGACATATAAAAAGCCGATCCCCGACACACAGAGCTCAGTGTGTCGGGGACCGGCGAAGATAGAAGAAAGAAGAGAGAAGATAGAAGACATTGGAGGGTGAGTAGAAAGCTCTACCCCTCCCCTGCACTGCACCCATCCCAGCAAGGAAGGGGGGGTCACTTAACCCCTTTCATGCTGGTATGGATGCAGTCTGACATCTGTCTGGCCCCCAAGGGGTTAAGTGGGGACCCTTACTTAACCCCCTGGGGGCCAGATTGTTCAGTATGGCACCCAAAGGGTTAAGGGGATGCAGAGCATCCTCCCTTAACCCCTTGGGTGCCACACTGTAAGCAGCAATCTAAAGATGCTGCATACTATAAGGTGCACAACACTGCTCACAATGATGTGTGTTGTGCTCTTGTTTGTGTGTTTTTTGTGTGTTTCTCTCTTTTTGTTTTTCAGATATCGGTATCCTGTCGATTATGGTGGGTTCTGTGGACTACGGCAATGACCAGTGGTTATTGGGATTTTATTTTTTTTTTTAAATGGTCAACAAGGGGTGAATAAATTTTGAATAAAAAATATTTTTTACTTGTGTCTTGTCTTTATTTCGTTACTATATAGACTTAGGGCCCTATTCCACCGGACGATTATTGTTCAGAATATCGTTAAATCATTTGAATCTAAACGATAATCGTTCGGTTGAAATGCAGTTAACGATGAACGACCGAAAGAGAAAGCGTTATCGCTTTATAAGACCTGGACCTATTTTTATCGTTGCTCGTTCGCAAAACGTTTGCAAATCATTCGCATTGAATAAGACGTCGTTCGCAGTAGATACGAACGCAATATCGAAGAAAAAACGATCGCAGATACGATCATATGTAACGATTATCGTTCCATGGAAATGAGTGAACGTTTTCAGGTCTTTCGCAATAGCGGTCATTTGAGATCGTTAATCTTTAACGATTATGTGAACAATAATCGTCCGGTGGAATAGGGCCCTTAGTAGTGGAAGCTGTCTAATAGATGGAATCCAAGTCGGGGCCTAGTGTAAGCCGGTATAAAACGGCTAACACTAACCCCCCCATTATTACCCCAGTAGCCAATGCCACCAGGGGTACTGGGAAGACGTGGGTGCCAGTGGTCCCGAAACTACAAAATTGGCGCTCCTGGACTGGGCGGCAGCAGGCTGGTAAGATTTAGGCTGGGGAGGGCCAAAACATATGGTGTTACCAGGCTTTTGTTGCTTGGTTTTTAACCCGGCTGGTTATGAAAATTGGGGGAACCCTATGCATTTTTAAAAATTATTTATTAAGAAAAAACGCATAGGGTTCCACCTATTTTTATAACCAGCCGGGTTAAAAACCAAGCGACAGCAGCCTGGTAACGCCAGGGTGGGAAAGGCCATTGGTTTAGGCCCTCCCCAGCCTAAATATTACCAGCCTGCTGCCGCCCGGTCCAGGAGCGCCAATCTTGACATTCCGGGACCACTGGCACCCGGCTCTTCCCAGTACCCCTGGTGGTATTGGGTACTGGGGTAATAATGGGGGGTTAGTGTTAGCCATTTTATACCGGCTAACACTAGGCCCCGACTTAGTAATGGATTCCGTCTATTAGACGACTTCCACTGCTAAGTCTATATTGTAAAGAAATAAAGACAAGACACAAGTGAAAAATATTTTTTATTCAAATAAAAACACCCCCACGCCCCTTGTTAACCATTTTATAAAAAAAAAATCCCAACAACCGCTGGTCATCGTCTTAGTCCACCGAATCCGCTGTAATCCACAGGATACCGATATCTGAAAAACAAAAAGGGAGAAACACACAAAAAACACACAAACAGGAGCACAACACCCATCATTGTGAGCGGTGTTGTGCACCTTACAGTATGCAGCATCTTTACAAATCGCTGCTTACATTGTGGCACCCAAGCATTGCATTCCCTTTGACCCTTTGGGTGCCATACTTAAAAATCTGGCCCCCAGGGGGTTAAGTAAGGGTCCCCACTTAACTCCTTTGGGGCCAGACTGATGTCAGACTGCACCCATACCACCAAGGAAGGGGTTAAGTGACCCCCCTTCCTTGCTGGGATGGGTGCAGTGCAGAGGGGGGGGAGCTTTCTATTCACCCTCCGATGAGCTGTATTACCGGCAATAGGAATTGCTGCCATTAATACAGCTTCCTCCTATAGTTAATATTTAATTAATAAAGCACATTTTCATTCTAATAAAGTTTCGTTGTTCAATAGCTTAATTAAAATGAATACATACTTTTGCAATTAAATATACTGTAAATAAATATATATATATATATATATATATATATACACATTTATTTATATATATATATAGTTTTTTTTTTTAACAATATATTTAATTGCAAAAGCGTTGATTCATTTTGATTAAGCTATTGAACAACGTAAAAAAACTTTGGTTTATTAATTAAATATTAACCATTACAGGGATCGACATTATTGCCAGCAATTGCTTATCGTTGGTAATTCCGTTCCCTGTAATACTGCTTCCCTGCTTTCCCAGGCAGCATAAACTTTATTAACCCTTTGAGGACCAGGCCCAAAATGACCCAGTGGACCGCGCAAATTTTGATCTTAGTGTTTTCGTTTTTCCCTCCTCCCCTTCTAAGAGCTCCAGCACTCTCAGTTTTCTATCTACAAGCCATGTAAGTGCTTGTTTGTTACAGGAATAGTTGTACTTTGTAATGGCGTCTTTCATTTTACCATAACATGTATGATGGAACCCCAAATATATTATTTATGAAGATATAAATAGGTGAAATCGTAAGAAAGAATGCAATATGGTAATGTTTGGGGGGTTCCTGTGTCTACGTAATACACTATATGGTAAAAGCGACATGATATTATTACTCTATAGGTCAGTCCAAACACAACCATATGCAGGTTACACAGATTCTCTAATGTTATATATGTATTTTTTTTATGAACTCCTTTTTTTTGGCAATTAATTATAAATAAAATAGGACTATTGTGACGCTTATAACAGTTTTATTTTTTCACCTATGGGGCTGTATGGGGTGTCATTTTTTCCGCCATGATCTCTAGTTTTTATTTATACCTTATTTGTAAAGATCAGACGTTTTGATCACTTTTTATTATTTTTTTTTATATATAATGTAACATTAAATCGATAATCCGCGCACTTTTTCCCCTATTTTCGTGTACGCCGTTCTCCGATCGCAATGACGCTTTTAATATTTTAATAGATCGGACAATTACGCATGCTACGGTATATTATATGTTTATTTGTTTATTTATTTTTATATGTTTTATTTATATAATGGGAAAGGGGGGTGATTTCAACTTTTATTGGGGGAGGGGTTTTGGGCTAGTGTAATAGTGTTTTTAACTTTTTTTGTTTACACATTTGAAGTCCCTTTGGGGGACTTTTACATACACTAGTGTGATTACACACACTGATCATTGCTATGCCATAGGCCTAGCATTGATCAGTGTTATCGGCGATCTGCTCATTGAGCCTGCCTGTGCGTCGTTTAAGGGGTTAATGACACGCGGCAGCGCGATTGCTGCAGCGTGTCATTACCGGTGAGGTCCCGGCTGCTGATTGCAGCCGGCCCCCACCTGCTATGAAGCGCGCTCCGCTTTGGAGCACGCTTTATAGCGGGAGCACCAACCAGGGCGTACAGTTACGCCCTAGGTCGTCTGGGGACAGACTTCCATGGCGTAAATATACGCCGTGGGTCGTCTAAGGGTTAAAACAGCTAACAAACTGATTAGCTGTTTTAGTAAAGTTAATTTAGATTCTAATATTCGATCACATATTCAATCGAACTCAAATCTTTCAAATAGTGCAGTATTCAAATGAACGGATGCATTTGTGTGCCTCCGTTTTGATCCGTTTTCCCATTGACTTCCATTGTAAAAAAAACGGATCTTGATCCGTTTTTTTTTACAATGAAAGTCAATGGAAAAAACGAATCAAAAGGGATGTACACAATTGCATCCGTTTTTTTCATAAAACGGATTGCAAAAACGGATTGCAAAAACGCAGTGTGAACCACACATTACTGTGTGTGAACTGGCCCTAACTAAGAATGGGTGTTATTTGATAAGCTTTCTTATGGTAAGATTCTCTAGCCAATCACAACTCAGTGAAAGCGAAACTCAGTGAAAGTGAAAGGAAATGAAAGCTGAGCTGTGATTGGTTGCTATGGGTCTCTTACTACAGCAGCACAATACATTTCCCTTAGTAGCCCATAGCAACCAATCAGAGATCCCCTTACATTTTACAAGCGCAAATAATATGTGAAAGCTGAGCTGTGATTGGTTACTATCTGGAAACAAGGATAAATCTACTGAGACCCCACCGGGTGTTTTTGTCTGGGCAGCGTATACTCCTACAGCCAGTGGCAGAGGGAAGAGCTGGAGAAGGAGAGTGACCAGCAGGGGGCGCTCCTGTGTGCCGTCCACCATGGTTGTAGTTCCCCTTTCCTCCTCACCTCACACAATAACGGTGAGTACAGCAGAGCGGCCATCTTTGGGGGGGCAGAGCTGACAGGTACAGTGAAAGAGAGGTGGTGTATGGTGTTTATAGTGCCCCACGTTATCATTTTTACACACTTACACCCTTGGACGCCTTGCTCCAATGTATAGTGACATAAAAAATTCTGGTCTATAATAAATTCCCCCTATGTCGATTTTCTTTTAACAAGAAGAACAGATTTTTTGCAAAAAAAAAACACATTTATTTAAGTTTTTAAATCGTTTTGCTGTCGGCGGTCGGGATGTCCCTCGGAGCGTGCTGTGGTGGTGGCGGCGGGGAAGCCGCTGAGCACTTTCTTGGAGATGATGGCCAGGCATTTCCTCAGCTCCTCGGTCCTGGTGAAGCATCGCAGGATCAGTCTGATGCTCTGTAGGAAGCCGATCAGCATCCTGCTGGTGGTTATAGTCCAGGACAATGTCTCACTCGCTGTTATTGCTTGCAGATCGCTGGTGCTGATGGTGGAAATCCACATGATCCGCTCACCGGCAGTAGTAGTGGTGATCCAGGTGGCTGTGGTCATCCAGATCTCCAGGAAGCTGGTGAGGGTGGTGGTCCAGATGATCAGATCTCTTGTGCTGCAGATCCAGGTGATGAAATCACAGGCGGTGGTGATCACACTCACTGGCTCTACAGCAGCTGTGATCCAGGTCAGCAGGTCACTATTAGTGAAAGTTCAGCTCAGCAGGCGGCTGGCGGTGGATGTCCAGCTAAGCAGGTCAGTGAAGGTGGTTGCTGCACTTTGGAGATGGCTGCTGATGGAAATGAGGTCACAGGTGGTCATATTCCAGTTGGGCAGGTCTCCAATGGTGTTGTTTGGGCTCTGCATTTTGATGGTGCTGGAGTTGCTACGCTGCAGGTTGGTGGTGGTGGAATTGGGCCTCTGCAGGTTGGTGGTAATCTTCCAGCTGGGCTGGGCTGCTCTCTGATGGAACTGCAGGCCCCTGGTGATATTGTCCCATCATTTCAAATAATTCGCTGTCGGCGGTAGGGATGTCCCTCGGAGCGTGCTGTGGTGGTGGTGGCGGGGAAGCCGCTGAGCACTTCCTCGGACATGATGGCCAGGCATTTCCTCAGCTCCTCGGTACTGGAGAGACATCGCACTATAACTCTGATGCCCTGTAGGGCGCCGATCAGCATCCTGCTGGTGGTGTTCATCCAGGACAACGCCTCACCCGCAGTTAGCAGCCAAGCGCACCTGTTGCAGCGACTGGTCAGCCAAGTGAGAAGCTGGAGGGTTGTGGCAATCCACACCAGCTTCTCACTTATGCTGCTCAGTGCGGCCTGCAGATCGCTGGTGGTGACGGTGGAAATAAACGTTGTCAGCTCACAGGTGGTGGTGTTAGTGATCCAGGTGGCTGTGGTCGTCCAGATGTCCAGGATGCTGCTGCGGGTGAGGGTGGTGGTCCAGGCGATCAGGTCTCTGGTGCTGCAGATCCAGTTTATGTAATCACAGGTGGTTGTGATTACACTCACTCTCTCTACAGCAGCCGTGATCCAGGTCAGCAGGGCGCTATCACTGAAAGTCCAGCTCAGCAGGCGACTGGTAGTGGATGTCCAGCTGAGCACATCACTAACAGCAGTCAGCCAGCTAAGCAGGTCAGTAAAGGCGGTTGCTGCGCTCTGGACATGACTGGTGATGGATATCAGGTCACAGTCGGGCAGGTCTTCAATGGTGGTGTTTGGACGCTGCAGGTTTCTGGTGGTGTAATTGGGCCTCTGCAGGATGGGGGTAATCTTACAGCTGGTCTGGTCTGTGATGGTGCTGTTTGGCCCCAGGCCCAAGGTGATATTGTCCCAGCTGAGCGGGTCGCTGATGGAATTGCCCCAGCTCAGCGGGTTGATGAAGGGTTCAATCATGCTGAGTGGTTGTCTGGTGGAAAGACAGCCCACTAGGATTGGAACCAAATAGCAAAGGAGGTTGCCAAAAATGGCAAGCTCCCTCTCAATCCTCTCCTCTCTCTCCATGGATTGACGAAAATATAAAACCACTAGAAATAACTGTCAGTATACACAGGCAGAAAGCAAGGTAATACCAACAGTGTGATCGCTAGTGAGTCCCTAAGAACAGAGATTCTGGGGCTCTGCACCTTCTTTTATAGGGCCCTTGGATGACATCACCAATTATGTCACTTATGTGATGTCACTGCTTGTCTTAGTGATGTCATGAGCATGCCCGGGCACGTTGTCAGGTTGTTGTTTCAAGTTGTTGTTGTTGTTTACAAGTCAATGGAAAAACCGGATCCAACCGGTTCCAACCGGATCCAACCGGTTCCAATCGGATCCAACCAGATGGCACACAATTGCATCTATAGTTGCATCCGTTTTTTCCATAAAATGTATACGTTAAACGTATAGGATAAAACGCATTGTGAACCTAGCCTTAGCCATTTCACCCACTATACAATGTCAGATGTGAAATAGGCTTTTATGGCCTCTCAGAATGATGTAGGGTGAGTTCAGACATGGAGGATATGTTGCAGATTTTTACAGCCCAATACATGATGGCATAGAGCTCCCAAACAGTAACAGGACCCTCTTTGTGCCCCCCATCTGTAGGTGAGCTGCACCTTGTGCTTCAATCTGTAGTTAGCCCTTCTCTTGGTGCAAAAAAACCTTTGCACTTATGAACTATGACAATGCCCCCCGTCACTGCACCCCTAGATAAATTGGGCCACTGTCCTCCTAAATCATTGTTTCCCAACCACTGGCTCTTCAGCTGTTGCCAAAATACGACTCCCATCATGTCCTTCCAGTAGTGCATTATGGAAGTTGTAGTTTTGCAGCAACTGGAGAGTGAGTCACTTGTTGAACACTGGATTAAATAAACAGTTTTCCTAAATCTTTCTTTCCCAGTCAGTGACTTTTCCGCTGCTGCCAAACTATAACGGCCATTATACCTTGCCAGCAGTGCACAATGGGGGTTGTAGTTTTGCAGCAACTGGAAAGTCACATGTTAGAGAGCGCTGCACTAAAGAAACTGTCCCACAAGTGACTGTTTCCTAACAAGCGACTGTTAAGCTGTTGCCAAAATACACCTGCCATCACGTTCTGCTAGCTGCTAATAGGGCCCAGTCACCTGCCCAGGTAAGCCGGGTGCTGACGCCGGCACTGTGACTAGCGGTTGTACAACCCGTCCACATGCTTGTGTATGCAGCTCTCTACCTGCTACGGACGAGACAGATTTCCTTGATCTTGGCGTCCTGTATATCCACCCTCACCTCCTCTATCACCCCCATCATCCCATCCTCTGTCACCCCCATCATCCCCTCACCTCCTCTATCACCCCCATCATCCCCTCACCTCTTTTATCACCCCCATCATCCCCTCACCTCCTCTATCACCCCCATCATCCCCTCCTCTGTCACCCCCATTATCCCTTCACCTCCTCTATCACCCCCATCATCCCCTCACCTCCTCTATCACCCCCCTCACCTCCTCTCTCACCCCCATCATCCCCTCCTCTCTCACCCCCATCTTCCCTTACCTCCCCCGTCACCCCCATCATCCCCTCACGTCCTCTACCACCCCATCATCCCCTCTTCTGTCACCCCTATCATCCCCTCACCTCCTCTATCACCCCCATCATCCCCTCACCTCCTCTATCACCCCCATCATCCCCTCATGTCCTCTATCACCCCTATCATCCCCTCCTCTGTCACCCCCATCATCACTGCACCTCCTCTATCACCCCCATCATCCCCTCACCTCCTCCGTCACCCCCATCAGCCCCTCACCTCTTCTATCACCCCCATCATCCCCTCCTCTGTCACCCCCATCATCCTCTCACCTCCTCTATCACCATCATCATCCCCTCACCTCCTCTATCACCCCCATCATACCCTCACCTCCTCCGTCACCCCCATCATACCCTCACCTCCTCTGTCACCCCCATCATCCCCTTACCTCCTCTATCACCCCCATCATCCCCTCACCTCCTCTGTCACTCCCATCATCCCCTCACCTCCTCTATCACCCCCATCATCCCCTCCTCTATCAACCCCATCATCCCCTCACCTCCTCTATCACCCCCATCATCCCCTCAACTCCTCTATCACCCCCATCATCCCCGCACGTCCTCTATCACCCCTATCATCCCCTCCTCTGTCACCCCCATCATCACCGCACCTCCTCTATCACCCCCATCATCCCCTCACCTCCTCCGTCACCCCCATCAGCCCCTCACCTCTTCTATCACCCCCATCATCCACTCCTCTGTCACCCCCATCATCCTCTCACCTCCTCTATCACCATCATCATCCCCTCACCTCCTCTATCACCCCCATTATCCCCTCACCTCCTCCGTCACCCCCATCATCCCCTCACCTCCTCTGTCACCCCCATCATCCCCTCACCTCCTCCGTCACCCCCATCATCCCCTCACCTCCTCTATCACCCCCATCATCACCTCCTCTATCACCCCCATCATCCCCGCACCTCCTCTATCACCCCCATCATCCCCTCACCTCCTCCGTCACCCACATCAGCCCCTCATCTCCTCTATCACCCCCATCATCCCCTCCTCTATCACCCCCATCATCCTCTCCTCTGTCACCCCCATCATCCCCACACCTCCTCTGTCACCCCCATCATCCCCTCACCTCTTCTATCACCCCCATCATCCCCTCCTCTGTCACCCCCATCATCCCCTCACCTCCTCTATCACTATCATCAGCCCCTCACCTCCTCTATCACCCCCATCATCCCCTCACCTCCTCTATCACCCCCATCATCCCCTCACCTCTTCTATCACCCCCATCATCCCCTCCTCTTTCACCCCCATCATCCCCGCACCTCCTCTATCACCCCCATCATCCTCTCACCTCTTCTATCACCCCCATCATCCCCTCCTCTTTCACCCCCATCATCCCCTCACCTCCTCTATCACCCCCATCATCCCCTCAAATTAGAAATCTCTGGCACTTGCTGGGACCAGTTAATAGGAAAGGTTTTTTGTTTAGTTTTTTTTTGGAAGGGGGGGGGGGGGGTAAATTGTCCCTTTAAAGAGGATGTCCTCCCTCCTAGTGAGATTGGTCCCCTAAGGTGGAGATGGGGAAGCTTCAGCCCTCCAGCTGTTGCACAACTACAATTCCCATCATGCCTGGACAGCCAAAGCCAGGCATGATGGGATTTGTAGTTATGCAACAGCTGGAGGGCCAACGTTTGCCCATCCCTGCCCTATGGGTTTGATAGCAGAAGGGGGGAGGGGGGTCGGACTGCTGAGACTCCACCGATCCCGGGAATCCCTTAGGTAGGAAACTCCATCTGAGTTGCTGTGTGTCACATCATGTCCCACACAGCAGGTTTTGTGAACTGCTGCCGTCTATGATAGAAAAGTGTCAGGATACACAGAGCCTGGCAGTTTGCTGTATATGAGGCTGCATGGCCATATAATGCACAATAAAAAGTCTATATACAGTGGTACCTTGGTTTAAGAGTAACTTGGTTTCAGAGCATTTTGGTTTAAGAGCTCACAGTTTTTCAAAATTGTGACTTGGTTTAAGAGCATTGTTTTGGTGTAAGAGCTCCCTGTACTGGGTGGGAGGGGGAGTGGGGGAGGGGCATGGCCTGCATAGCGGGGTCTACAGCACTGTACTCTGACCCAGGAAGTCTCCCTCACCTTCCAAATCATTGCAGATCCACTTCAGGCTGGGGCTTGCATCAGGGGACAGGACTGTGGAGGTAATCTCTCTATGGCTATATTCACACTACGTGCATTTCCGGCCGTAGATTTTACGCGGCTGGAAATGTGCGGCTGAAGCTACAGCTGTGGGAAAAAATAGACATGCGGCTGAAAACATACGGTCATTTACTTGGAAAACTAAAAATAACAAATAAAATCTTTAGAAAGTGATGCAAACACCTCTGGATGCATCTGGGAAAGCAGGGAAACAGTTTACTGGAATTGCTATTACCGGGGTTAGCGATCCTCTGCAGTAATGCCGATGTCTCTCATGGTTAATATATTTAATTAATAAAACACATTTTCTTTGTAATAAAGTCCCTTTCGTTGTTCAATAATTTAATTCTAACGAATCCATCATTGTGCAATTAAATATACTGTTAAAATAAATATATATATAAATAAATGTATATTTATATATATATTTATTTTTTGACAGTATATTTATTTGCACAATGATGGATTCGTTTAAATTAAATTATTGAACAACGAAACTGATTTTACTACAACGAAAATGTGTTTTATTAATTAAATATTAATTAGTACAGGAAGCTCCAGTAAGCCGTTAATTGATATTGCCGGTAAAAGAGCAAACTGTAATAATCAATACTTTACTTTAATTAAAACATCAAATGTTTCTTCTAATTATGTTATCACAATAGCATTATTAGAAGAAACATTTAGAATTATATGTGCGCTCAGCTGATTGGCTGATCGGCTCAGCGCACATATAATGAGCCGGTCCGCAGTACAGTGACTTCATTGTTATGCGGACCAGCAAAGAGGACACATCGGGGTGAGTATAGAGCTCTCCCCACCCCCTCCCCAGCACTGCACCCCTCCCAGCAAGGAAGGGGGGTCACTTAACCCCTTCCTTACTGGTATGGGTGCAGTCTGACATCAGTCTGGCCCCCAAGGGGTTAAGGGGGATGCAATGCATCCTCCCTTAACCCCTTGGGTGCCAGACTGTAAGCAGCGATCTGTAAAGATGCTGCATACTGTAAGGAGCACAACACCGCTCACAATGATGGGTGTTGTGTTCCTGTTTGTGTGTTTTATGAGTGTTTCTCCCTTTTTGTTTTTCAGATATCGGTATCCAGTGGAGTACGTCAGATTCCATGGACTACGTCGATGACCGGCTTTTTTTTTTTTTTTTTTTTTTTTTTAATAAAATGGTCAATGAGGGATGTGGGGGCGTTTTTATTTGAATAAAACAAATTTTCACTTGTGTCTTGTCTTTATTTCTCTACTTTATAGACTTAGCAGTGGAAGTCGTCTAATAGATGGAATCCATTACTAAGTTGGGGCCTAGTGTTAGCCGGTATAAAATGGCTAACACTAACCCCCCCATTATTACCCCAGTACCCAATGCCACCAGGGGTACTGGGAAGAGCCGGGTGCCAGTGGTCCCGGAGCGACAAATTTGGCGCTCCTGGACTGGGGCGGCAGCAGGCTGGTAAGATTTAGGCTGGGGAGGGCCTAAACCAATGGCTCTTCCCACCCTGGTGTTACCAGGCTGCTGTCGTTTGGTTTTTAACCCGGCTGGTTATAAAAATAGGGGGGACCCTATGCGTTTTTTTTTTATTTATTTACTTATTTTAAAAAAAAAAAAACGCATAGGGTCCCCCCTATTTCCATAACCAGCCGGGTTAAAAACCAAGCAACAGCAGCCTGGTAACACCAGGGTGGGAAGAGCCATTGGTTTAGGCCCTCCCCAGCCTAAATCTTACCAGCCTGCTGTCGCCCCAGTCCAGGAGCGCTCCGGGACCACTGGCACCCGGCTCTTCCCAGTACCCCTGGTGGCATTGAGTACTGGGGTAATAATAGGGGGTTAGTGTTAGACATTTTATACCGGCTAACACTAGGCCCCAACTTAGTAATGGTTTCCATCTATTAGACGGCTTCCACTATTAAGTCTATAAAGTAAAGAAATAAAGACAACACACAAGTGAATTTTTTTTTTATTCAAATAAAAACACCCCCACACCCCTCATTGACCATTTTATTTAAAAAAAACAAAAAAACGCCGGTCATCGACGTAGTCCATCAAATCTGACGTAATCCACTGGATACCGATATCTGAAAAACAAAAAGGGAGAAACACACAAAAAACACACAAACAGGAGCACAACACCCATCATTGTGAGCGGTGTTGTGCTCCTTACAGTATGCAGCATCTTTACAGATCGCTGCTTACAGTCTGGCACCCAAGGGGTTAAGGGAGGATGTATTGTATCCCCCTTAACCCCTTGGGGGCCAGACTGATGTCAGACTGCAACCATCCCAGCAAGGAAGGGGTTAAGTGACCCCCCTTCCTTGCTGGGAGGGGTGCAGTGCTGGGGAGGGGGTGGGGAGAGCTTTATACTCACCATCCGATGTCCCGATGTGTCCTCTTCGCTGGTCCGCAGCACAATGAAGTCACTGTACTGCGGACCGGCTCTTTATATGTGCGCTGAGCCGATCAGCCAATCAGCTGAGCGCACATATAATTCTAAATGTAAAGTGTTGATTAGTACAGAAAGCTCTTTTACCGGCAATATGAATTAACGGCTTACTGGAGCTTCATGTAATAATTTATATTTAATTAATAAAACACATTTTTGTTGTAATAAAATCAGTTTCGTTGTTCAATAATTTAATTTAAACGAATCCATTATTGTGCAATTAAATATACTGTAAGGGTGCGTTCACACCTACAGGATCTGCAGCAGATCTGCAGCAGATTTGATGCTGTGTTCAGTTATTTAAATTAAATCTGCTGCAGAAAATCAGCTGCAGATCCTGTAGGTGTGAACGCACCATAAAAAAATAAATATATATATATATAAATATACATTTATTTATATATATATTTATTTTAACAGTATATTTAATTGCACAATGATGGATTTGTTAGAATTAAATTATTGAACAACGAAAGTGACTTTATTACAAAGAAAATGTGTTTTATTAATTTAATATATTAACTATTAGAGGCATCGGCATTCTGCATTATTGCCGGCTATTTTTTAAGTACTCCGTACGGACCCCCTGTCAATCCACGGCCGTGAATTTGCACAGTTCCGGCCGCAAACAATGGTCTTGTTCATTTTTTTACGGGTCCGTTTACGATGGGGCTGTAGGCTCATACATAGTGTGCACTGTGTAGCAGTATATCGTATACTTTCCAGCGTACGCGTCAACCTCAAAACTAAGGGCGAATATACGCGGCTCGCACTACGGCCGTACATATACGTAGTGTGAACATAGCCTATAGCTGTAACCCCTCTCTCCCCGGACAGAGAGTGCTGCATGTATGTGCCCACATCTGCCCTGCTCATTCCTTCCTGCTCCCTGTAGTTTCCCATCCTCTCCATTACTGTACAGTAACTTATAATATCACATATTCTGCTGTTTTTAAATGTTTTACATGTTATTCAGAATAATAAACCATTATTTTTGGGCTGTGGAACCAATTGTCTGCATTTCTATGATTTCTTATGGAAAAATTTGCTTTGGTTTAAGTGAATTTGGATTACAAGTGCGGTCCCGGAATGAATTATGCTCGTAATCCAAGGCACCACTGTATATAGTTTCATTATTGTTCTGGGTTATTCAGTCAGACTCCTGGAGGTGGCATTCCAGTCTTTCATGTGACAGTATTAGTGACATGTCTATAGAGCAGGATCACACCCCATACAGTAAGGCCAGGCCTTGTATTATTGCCCCTTTGGCCCTTTCAGCCTCTATATAAAAAGACTGTAATGCACAGACAGCTGTAATAGCCAACATCCCATCTTCACCTGATATCAAAGAAGATTCTCAGACTTATTGTCCATTAAATTCTATCTATTTTATTGCATGATTATTACATGAAGCCATACATTCCAAGTGTCCCTCTTTTGGAGGGACAGTCCCTACTTTTGATCCTTGTCCCTCTGTCCCTCATTGCCGCTTACATGTCCCTCTTTGTGACCTAGGAATTAGATTGGCATTAATAAACTTTTTATGTTGCTCTAGAAAGTGCCTGGTGTCTTCCTGTATAATCGACCCAAAACCTGCAGATTATTCCGCCATACAGTTGTAGTAGGAGTGGCTGCAACAACCAACTCAGCTTTGCTACACACAAGTATATAGTAGTGCAGAGCTGTCACTGGATACAAGGAAACACTATAGAGAACACAGCAGGCTGGGTTCACACGGCGTTTTTGCAATCCGTTTTTTGCAAAAAAACGGATGGAAAAAACGGATGCATTTGTGTGCATCCGTTTTGATCTGTTTTTCCATTGACTTCCATTGTAAAAAAAACGGATCCGTTTTTTTTAACGGACACAAAAACATAGCTGACACTACTTTTGTATCCGTTAAAAAAAAACGGATCAGTTTTGATCCATTTTTTTTTTACAATAGAAGTCAATGGAAAAACGGATCAAAATGGATGCACACAAATGCATCCGTTTTTTTTTTATTCGTTTTTCATCTGTTTTTTTTGCAAAAAAATGATAAAAAAACGGATTAAAAAAAAACGCAGTGTGAACCCAGCCTAACACATGATGTAACAGAAGCCTATGGTAGTCTACAGCAGGATATAACCAGACAAGACACTATAGAACCGTTTAGAAGGTATAGCAGAGCTGACTGTGACACCTTCTTAGACTTAACTGTCCATTAAAATTCTATATATTTTGTGGCATGATATAGTCCGGTCCCTGACTCTGACTGAGGGAATTGCTACGTGATAATCTTAGTCACAGAATTGTTCATGCTTCAAGTTAGAGAAAGCAAATGATGTAATTTCCCAGCCGGCGTATCATTCCAGATGGCATCTAGTTAGGCTGCCAGATCACAAAGGGACACGGAACAGCTTCTCCATCTTAGATCTCACTTTATGTTCCTTCAGCTCGGGCTAATAAATGTTATTTCATGTCTAATGAAAGTTCTATCATCTCATAGTTATCTCTGCTCCCTGTCATTCAGGACAAACAATCAAAATAAAAGTACCAAAAACTAGAGAAGTATTATAGTAAAAGGAAAGACACCTGCCTATAAGATAGGGGTAAGGAACCTTGGCTCTCCAACTGTTGCAAAACTACAACTCCCATCATGCCTGGACAGCTAAAGCTTTGACTGTCCAGGCATGATGGGAGTTGTAGTTTTGCAACAGCTGGAGCTCCGGGTCGGCACGCGACTCGCGGCTCCATTCATTCTTATGAAGCAACTGGAAGAGCCAAGTACACTGGAAGAGCGCTGTACTCGGCTCTCTCTGTCGCTACATAGGAATGAATCAAGCTGTGGGTGAGGTGGCGACCCGGGGCTCTATGCATAACAGAGCCAGCGTGATCCGATACGGAGATTGCTGGGGGGTTCAGGGTCAGCCCCCCTGCAATCTACTTTTCCACTATCCTGTGGTATAGCCGCTAAGTTCCATTATAGTGAATGGAGCTGAGTTGTAATATTAGACATAGCCTAGACAGGTGTGGCGACATTTTTGGAAGAAAGCAGTTGTTCTCCTAACTTCTGGATAACCCCTTTATTGCCGCCCTTGTCCTCTCTATGGGTTTTGGTAGGCGCCTTCTCTTGTAAGCTTTATGGTTCTGCCATATTCTTTCTATTTTATTATACTGTATTTAAGGGTAGCTTCACTGTATACTGTATTTAATGGCGCTGAATTACATACTGCGAGCATGTCAGCCCATTGAAGTGCATGGGCAAGTATCCACAGCAGGTTTCGCTCCGAATTCGCAGCGAGAAATCCGCTGCAGATACGTTGTGTGTGAAGCTACCCAAAGGGGTATTTCGTTGTGGACATTCATAGCATATCCATAGTCATCCATCAATGACTGATACCCATTGGTGCAACTCCCATTGACTTTAACCCCTTAAAGTGTCACTGTCGTGAAATTTTTTTTTGCAGAAATCAATAGTCCAGGCGATTTTAAGAAACTTTGTAATTGGGTTTATTATCCGAAAAATGCATTTTTATCATGAAAAAGCAGTTTGAAGCTCTCCCCCCTGTCTTCATTGTTCTCCTATGGAGAGAGCTAAAGAAAAGACCAAAACAGGACAACAAAGAGTTAATCTACAAATCCCTCACAGGATATCTCCTGTGACAGTCACCAGTGACCTGTCTGAGCTCTGATTACAGCTGTCACCCAGCTCCTTGCCTGTAATCCTCTGTGATCTGCTTTCTGCTTCCGGCTAACTCCCTCCTTCCTCCTCCCCCCTCCCCTCTCCCTAGAGCAGACAGGGGACGTCTCCTGCAACAAGTCACAATTTTCAGATTTTTTGGAGTGGATGAAAAAGAGGAAGGAGGGGGGGACCTGGGAAAAGGCTTTTTACATGCAGATAATGGCAGATTTGGCTAATAAACCCAATTACAAAGTTTCTTACAATCGCCTGGACTATTGATTTCTGCAAAAAAAAAAAAAATACGACAGTGACTCTTTAAGGACCGGGGCAACTTTGATTTTTGCGTTTTCGTTTTTTCCTCCTTGTGCATAAAAGGTCATAGCACTTGCATTTTTTCACCTAGAAACCCATATGAGCCCTTATTTTTTGCGCCACTAATTGTACTTTGCAATGACAGGCTGAATTTTCGCATAAAGTACACTGCGAAAGCAGGAAAAAATTCAATGTGTGGTGAAATAAAAAAAAAAACACATTTTGTGTTTTTAGTGGATATGTGTTTTTACGCTGTTTGCCCTGGGGTAAAACTGACTTGTTATGCATGTTCCTTAAGTCGTTAAAATTAAAATGATATATAACATGTATAACTTATATTGTATCTGATGGCCTGTAAAAAATTAAAACCATTGTTTACAAATATACGTTCCTTAAAATCTCTCCATTCCCAGGCTTATAGCGCTTTTATCCTTTGGTCTACGGGGCTGTGTGAGGTGTCAGTTTTTGCGCCATGATGTGTTCTTTCTATCGGTACCTTGATTGCGCATATACGACTTTCTGATCGCTTTTTATTAACATTTTTCTGGATTTGATGCGACCAAAAATGCGCAATTTTGCATTTTGGGATTTTTTGGCACTTACGCAGTTTACCGTGCGAGATCAGGAATGTGATTAATTAATAGTTCGGGCGATTACACACGCGGCGATAGCAAACATGTTTATTTATTTACTTTTATTAATAACCTGGGAAAAGGGGGTGATTCTGACTTTTATTAGGGGAGGGGACTTTTTACTATTAACAACACTTTTTTTTTTTACTTTTACACTTATACTAGAAGCCCCCCTGGGGTTAGGGTTATTCCCCCTGCGGTTAGGGTTATTCCCCCTGGGATTAGGGTTATTCCCCCTGGGGTTAGGGTTATTCCCCCTGGGGTTAGGGTTATTCCCCCTGGGGTTAGGGTTATTCCCCCTGCGGTTAGGGTTATTCCCCCTGGGGTTAGGGTTATTCCCCCTGCGGTTAGGGTTATTCCCCCTGGGGTTAGGGTTATTCCCCCTGGGGTTAGGGTTATTCCCCCCTGGGGTTAGGGTTATTCCCCCCTGGGGTTAGGGTTATTCCCCCCTGGGGTTAGGGTTATTCCCCCTGGGGTTAGGGTTATTCCCCTAGGGGACTTCTAGTATAAGTGCACTGATCTCTCATAGAGATCTCTGCAGCATAGATATGCTGCAGAGATCCATGAGATCGGCACTCGTTTGCTTTCGGCTGCTGCAGCCGGAAGTAAACGAGTGCCGAGCCGGGGACGGCGCCATCTTGGAGTGGTCCCCGGCCGGCTTCAGTTACGGAGATCGCTCCTTCGGGATAACATCCCGGAGGAGCGATCTCCCCACTAGACACCAGGGATGACGCTGCGTCCGGTAATCGGATGCAGCTGTCAACTTTGACAGCTGCCTCCGATTACTGTATTAGCGGGCACGGCGATCGGACCGTGCCCGCTAATACCTGCGGCGGTCCCGGGCTACAAGCGGCACCCGGGACCGCCGCGGTTCAGAGCGCGGCCGCCGCGCGGCCCCGCTCTGAATGTCCTTACCAACCGCAGGGTGTAAATATACGCCCGCGGTCGTTAAGGGGTTAAAGGGGTTATCCAGCGCTACAAAAACACGGCCACTTTCTTTCAGAGAAAACAGTTCAGGTGCGGTTTGCAATTAAGCTCCATTCACTTCAAAGGAACTGAGCAGCAAAACCCCGCCCAATCTGGAGACAAGAGCGGTGCTGTCTCTGGAAGAAAGTGGCCATGTTTTTGTAGTGCTGGAGAACCCCTTTAATGACCATTATGCATCACAGTAGTCATGTAAACAGTATAGCTTGTGATACAGAGCACCCACACAACTCCCATTAATCTCAATAGGAGTTACACAAATAAGTATAACGGCCTTTTGGCTTTTTATGTCTTCCCCACCATCTCATGGTTAAGGGGGTACTTCAGCGAAAAACTTTTTTCTTTCACATCACCTGGTTTTTAGAAAATTAGGCTGGGTTCACACTGCGTTTTTGCAATCCGTTTTTTTCATCCGTTTTTTTTTGCAAAGAATGGATGAAAAAAACGGATGCATTTGTGTGCATCCGTTTCTCCATTGACTTCCATTGTAAAAAAACGGATCAAAAAGGATCCGTTTTTTTTTACGGACACAAAAACGTAGCTGACACTATTTTTGTGCCCGTTAAAAAAAAAAAACGGATCCGTTTTGATCCATTTTTTTTTTTACAATGGAAGTCAATGGAAAAACGGATCAAAACGGATGCACACAAATGTAATCGTAATTTATTTCTATCTAAAAAAAAAAATCTCTTCTTCCAGTACTTATCAGCTGCTGTATGTCCTGCAGGAAGTGGTGTATTCTTTCCAGTCTGACATAGTGCTCTCTGCTGCCACCTCTGTCCATGTCAGGAACTGTGCAAAGCAGGAACAAATCTTGATAGAAAACCTCTCCTGCTCTGGACAGGTCCTGACATAGACAGAGGTGGCAGCAGAGAGTACTGTGTTAGACTTGAGAGTATACACCACTTCTTGCAGGGCATACAGCAGCTGATAAGTACTGGAAGATTGGGGATGTTTAAATAAAAGTAAATTACAAATTTATATGTACATTCTAAAACCAGTTGATTTGAAAGGAAAATATTTTTGCAGGAGTACCCCTTTAGTCACAAGAGGAGGGACCCCCCACATATCATATCGAAAGACCAGAAGTCTGTATGGGCATAATAGGAGTTATGGTTTTGCAATAGAAAGAGACACAGGTTGGGGAACAGGTAGACTGTCCCTCTAATAACAAAAAACAGACAAATAAGATAAATTTTGGTTTTGCTTAGCGGTGGGTTCTCCTATATATGGTATCTTCTGGCACCGAGACGGCATTGCCCACAACAAAGATGGCGTGTGATCATCTCACGTGACCTCGCGAGATTATTCCCAGAAATGGCTGACGTCACGCGGCCTGCACGTCACTTCCGGTATTTGGCAGCCGCGGTGAGATGAGGTACGGTGTCCGCCGGGCGCTGCGGCTGCGGTGACAGTGGTGAGTGCGCAGGGTGCGGCTGTGACTCTAGGGGGCGTTATAGAGAGCGGCGGGTGTATACGTGGGATTATAACCCCCTGTGGTGACGTCATGTGCTGGAACGCTTTGAGGAGAAGCCGCTAATGTCCGCTATGGTCTTAGCATAGTCTGGGCTGAGAGTGTGGATGATGTCATCACGTGATGGAGGTCAGAGGTCAAGTTTTGTTTTTTAATTAAAACAATAGTGTAATTCCATCTCTGTAGCCGGGTATACCACGCCCCCCATTAGTGGTGAGGAGTGATGGCGGAGCTGGTGGCCACATACACTCCACAGGGGGCGCTATGGAGCATAGTATACAGGGCTGGGGTCACACCAGGGATAGAAAGACGTATATCATTACATCATCACTACAATAGTGTGTGTAAGGAGGCGGGATGGGAGGAGTGTGCAGGGACGCTGCTTCTTAGGCCGCATTCACACTCCTCTAGCTGTGTCAGTGGTCGCGGAGCCGCAGCTATAGATGTGCATGGACCCCATCTTAGATTTAATAGTCATCCGTGCCTCAGTAGGGCCGACCTGCATTTTTTGCGTCACAGATCACGGCCCCCGGAGCACACCCGTAACACCTACGGACATGTGAGTGAGGCCATAGAGGTGAACGGGTCCTTAAAGGGGTTATCCAGCGCTACAAAAACATGGCCACTTTCTTCCAAAGACGACACGACTCTTGTCTCCAGTTAAGGTGCGGTTTGCAATAAGCTCCATTTACTTCAATGGAACTGAGTTTCAAAACCCCGCCCAATCTGGAGACAAGAGAGGGGGAAAGGGGCCATGTTTTTGTAGCGCTGGATAACCCCTTTAATCTGTCCCTAATTGTGAATGTATGGAAGAGGCCTTAGGCTGCCTTTACACAGGGAGATTTATCTGACAGATTTTTGAAGCCAAAGCCAGGAACAGACTATGAACAGGTCATAAAGGAAAGACTGAGATTTCTCATCTTTTTAAATCTATTCCTGGCTTTGGCTTCAAAAATCTGTCAGATAAATCTCTGTGTACAGGCACCTTTAGTCAGTGATTACCTGTGTCAAGAGAGTGTCCACTCAGGGCCCTGTTAGACGGAACAATAATCGGCCGAATCAGGCCAAAATGGAGACAGTGATCATCAGCTGATCGTGTCTTTTGGTCCTGACCTAAAATCATCAGCCGTCGGGCTGTAGTGATGTGCGGCTGATGAATCTGTAAATAAAGTTATATACATTACCTCTCCGCGCCCCCCGGTGTCTTCCTGGCTTCTCCCCGCAGCCGCCACTGGAACGTCACAAGTGTCTCTGAAGGGACAAAGCGCTCAGCCAATCACTGACCGGGATAGGACTGTGGTGGCCAGTGATTGGCTGAGCGGCCTGACACTTCAGAGAATGGCTGGGAAGGCACTGGGGAGCGTTATTGCCTCTGTATATATGCCATGGATGTTTGTATCTATACACTGTGAATGATCAGGGTTACACTGAAAGACTTGAGAACGATTCGCAGTAATTTTGAGGTCAGCTCTAAAAGATGCGATCAGCGACATACAAACAAATTTCTGTTCATCGATTGTTGATTAAAGTGAATGTACCATCAGTACATTTGCTTTAAAGAGGCTGCACCACCAGGTACATCCTCTTGAATTTAACACACCGATAGATCGGCACCGTCATGGGGAAGGAACATGGCACCAGCTTCCCTGCATTGCCGCCGCTCTATCCACGTGCAAATATTAAAGCGAATGTACTGATGGTACATTGAACGATTTAACGATTTTTGGCACGATTATTGGCCTATGTAAAAGGCCCTTTAGATATATAAGAAGGCCCTCACCCATAGCTGCTTGTATGTGTAATGCCTGGTGTATTATGTACAGTAGCAAAATGCCATAAATTCACCACTAGGTGATGTGATATGCAGGTAGCAGCAGTCAGGTATAGGGGTCTTCCTGACCTAGGCGGTGATGCCAGTGCTATAGTAGTGGTACCAGTGTCAGCTGTTGCTTTATCCCGGCCCCAGGGCCAAGTCTGACTGGTAGATAAACAGGATTAGATTAGCTCAGTCCTGGACACACTGTCCAGGTGGTATATGTCTATTATCAGGGTACGTGGAGGTCATTGGTCCATCTACAGCATGTATAGCTTCCCCATACAATCCCAGCTGATCGCTGCTGCTTCACTTGATGGAGCCATGAGGATCAGCTGTCTTGTGTCTAGACTCGACAGTCCCTTTAACTATGATGTCCCAGTTGGGAAATTCTGACGTCAACCCATAACTATTTATCCCAGTTCCTTATGTCAGTGCCATGTGGAGCCGTTCTAAGAACAGTGGGAGGTAATGGTCCCTGCATGGCACCATATACACTCATCAGAGCCCTGAAGGGTCACCTGCGAGTGGTGCTGTCCTCTATGTGACTGTCAGTGCACGCTCTTGCTGTCAGCTCTGATACAGTGTTGGCTTTCTGCTTATCACACATTTGCATCCACTGTTTGTTTTTGCTGGATACCAAGTATCCAAGTTATTGCTGGCGGTGACTCTCCTGCAATCATCCTTCCATTTAAATGAATCAGCGCTCAGCATGTTGGGTGATGGATCCAGCTGTGAGAACGTCATGATTTTTTAAAATTGTTTTTGCTTTGAGGGGACATTCACAAGGACTGGCTTTAGTTCTGATTTCCCCATTAAAGTCGATGCAGAAAATCCTCAGCCCTCATTGTATCCGCAGAATAAATCACATAACTTAGATTTGTGGAACAGTTTCCACATGGCTCCGCATTGACTTAGTTGCTGGTACAGTACCCGATGCACTATTCACCGCTGTAGAACACACATGTGCTCTCCTTTCACACCTCATCTCTCCCTTTCTTAGCTGTATTCCCCAGAGTGTTCCTCCTGCTGAAAGCCGTGACATATGGCACAGTATAAACATATGTCGCCCATTGTCTTCTATTGGAAAAAAAGGGAAAATTTGATTTAAATAATAGGTTGTTTTCAGATGACGCAATCCTTTTAAATGGGTTATCCAATTTTTTTTTTTTTCCTTTTTTCATTTTTTTTTTTATTGTGACCACTGGGCCAAATATTAAAGGGATAGTGCGGTGTTTAATATTTATTCACTAAATAACACACATTACAACGTTTTTCAACTTTGTATCGTGTGTATGGTAAACGATAATGTGTACAATATTAAGGTTTGATAAGGATGCTCTATTTTGTATATGTGTATGGTGAAACCGTTATACGGGATAGGATCTACCCTTGTGCGAAATGTAATTATATATATATATTGGCAGGGATTCGGGTTGTGCCGGTCCCTGCTTTGTATGTAAAATCTGTTTTGTTTTTTTTTCTTATTATTGAAAAAAACTTTAATAAAGACTGATTAAAATTAAAAAAAACTTTGTATCGTGTGTTATTTAAGTGCATGGCCCCCTTCCCCGTGTCCCCCCCCCCCCCCCATCCCGAAAGTGTGGTGCAGTATACTTATGTATTCGCTGTCAAATACGTAAGTATAATGCACCACACTTCCGGGGGTGGGGGGAACACAGGGAAGGGGGCCATTCACTTAAATTACACACGATACAAACTTGAAAAACTTTGTAATGTGTGTTATTTAGTGAATAAATATTAAACACCGCACTATCCCTTTAAAGGGGAAGTATCCATAGGTTGGACAAATCTTAGCTGCTGATATGCCCTTATTGTGCGCGGGGCGCTAAGAATGAAGGTAAGTTTTATACCGCTATCTGCAGCACCGTTTCCTTGCAGTTTGTAGTTATATTCTTAGGCTAATATGGCGGTTTAGAGCATTGTGGGTGGGGCTACCACACCTTGTGCGCTGATCCGCCCCCAGCTAGCCCGCACCGCCTAATGGCTATCAATGGAGTAGTCCCTGCATTAGCCTAAGGATATTACTACAAACTACACAAACTGTGCTGAGAATAGAGGTTTGAAACTTTCCCCCATCCTCAGCGCTCCCTGCACAAAAGGAACTTGCCGGTTAGATTAATTTAGTTTCCCTTTAAGCTGAGACTTAGTAGTGTCCTTCTTATCACAAGCATGGGTACAGTGGAGGGTGACACAACTATGAAGATAAGACACTGCACAAGAGCTGATGGTCACAGCTCAGCCTCCCCCTCCATGTAGAATGACCTTTGCACAGGTCACAGAGCATGCATAGGAACGGTTCCCATTCGTGTCAGTAGAGTCTCTCTAATGTTCAAACATAATAATGTTCAAACAATTAAAAAAAAAATACAATCAGAAAGTGTTTAGAAAAAAAACACAACAGAACCTGGTTTCAGTACTAGGTTCTAATAAATAGAAAAATTTCTTGGTAACACTTTCACTATAAGGGTATGTTCATACTATGGAATCAAAAAGGAATCTTCAAGCGTAGTTTGTGGCACAGACTCTGCTTGAAATTCTGCCTGTCCCAATGATTCAATGGGATTTCTCAAGCACAATCCGCCGTCAGGTGACATGTCAATTCTTTGGGCGGATGGCGGATAGTACCTTAGGAATCCCATTGAATCATTGGGACAGGCAGAAATTCAAGCAGAGTCTGTGGCACAAACTACGCTTGAAATTCCTTGCTGATTCTGTAATGTAAATATACCCTAAAGGAGTTACCAGGGATTGTAACACAATTTGCATAGTCTTAAGGCCCTGTTACAGTTTTGCAATAGCTGGAGGGTCGAAGGTTCCCCATCCCTGTCATATACTAAGGGTGGTATTACACGGGCCGAGCAGGGCCAAATCGTCGCTCATTTACTGGGCCTATTACACAGCCCGATAATCGTTTAGCAAGAGCTGCAAGGACATCGTTACCGATGTCCTTGCAGCCCTTCCTAACCTGGCACACATTACCCATCCACGTTCCAGGACTGTTCCTGACGTCCGCTTCTCCCGGGGTCCCACGCGTGCTCTAGCTTCACATCGGCCTGTCAACTGATAGGCCACTCAGCCAATCACAGGCCCGTGTAATACCACCCTTAGTATATGACAGGGATGGGGAACCTTCGACCCTCCAGCTGTTGCAAAACTACAATTCCCATCATGCCTGGGGAGCCACAGATGACAAAGGGACATGCTGTACCTTACTATATGAGATCCGCCAGGTCTGCTGGTGTCCCCAGGGAAATCCTGAAGTGTGCATTCCAAGCTGGCACTCCTTAGAATTGTGGGGAATCTTTATTGCAGGGTGTTATTATGGGTTATTATGTATGCCGTATACCCACTCTGTGTGGGATATCTGGCTATTCCTGTGTTTTGAAACTTGCAACTGAGGCTACACAGACCCTTTTTTACATATTTAAATTTATAAGGGGCAATATATCAATGGAGACTCTTGAGTTAGTACTTCATTGGATTTTTTTCACTGATCTCCCAGAGCTCAGTGATTGTTGTGTTTTATATATATATATATATATATATATATATATATATATATATATATATTTATTTATTTATATAGTGCTGTGACTAGAACCCTATGTAATCTCCCTGACTCATACCCTATAACTCAGCATTTTCTGGCCATCTGTCACTTGTGAGAGTCATGTAGCGTGTGCTGCCATCTGGATACTCCCCAGGCCTGTTCAGACAGTGCTGTGGTCTTGCTGATCTCTACCTCCTGGTCCTTACTTATTCCATGGTGAATGCTGCCTGCATCTCCACAACCCAGGTAGCTGTCAAGGGACACCTACTACGCACAGTGTATTAGGGTACTAACACACACAGCAGATACGTAGCAGATACGCAGCAGATTTGATACTGTGTTCAGTTATTTAGATCTAATCTGCTGCGTATGGCAGCAGTAAATACGCAGCGTATAAGCCGTGTGTGTTTGTACACTTAATCTGTACTCAGTGAGCTCCCCCTAGTGGTGGCTGCTGGAATGATTGAATTAACTATGTCAATTATAAAGGATCATGGGACTAGCAGACTATGACCAGTGAGGCAGCACTACATAAAATTACATCAACTTATCCCTGTTTTTCTCATGTGCAGAAGAATGAATCGGTGCAAAGATGAGGGAAGCTGACAAGACTGACGCAATGAAGCCTCAAGACAGGTACGGAGAGTTTCTTCATAGTGTTTCACTTGTCAGGAATTATGTAACAAGTGCTGCGTAACTGGTTCTGGCGGTTGTACAATTATTAGACTGTGAGTCTCCTCTGTTCTGTAAATGGAGGCCACATGTTCTAACGTGATGCAACGATGGGACGCTCACTAGGAGCCTTAACTTCATATTGCTTAGGATAGGTCATTAGATTGGAGGGTCTTACTCCTGGCATTTCCAGTGATCAGCTGATTATAGGGAATCTGTCAGCAGGTTTATGGCGTCCTATGTCACGGTAGCATAAACTAGTGACAGAGAAGCTGAACAGAGTGATGTATCACTTACACTGTTCTGTGCATCTGATCCAGAGATCTCCCCCTGAATAACTATAATTCTGAGAACTGCACACTAGGCCTCTCCATAGTGTGTATGTGCTCAGTAGTCCTTAATATTTATGAGCACCAGCTCCCTCTGTTCACTGACTGCTGATTGTCATTTGTCAATTTAACTGTGTGTAGGCAGTCAGCCGTCAGTTAGCAGCTGGGTGTCTGGGAATCTTGGCACCTCCTATTCATGCCTGTTGGACATGCTGCAATACCAGGTACAGCCTTATGGAGGCAGTGAAGAGGCCTCAGCACTGTTGGGGGTTGTAGGAGCCTATAACATATTGAATTCCTTAGAATATGCACTCAATCATAAAAGCCATGGAGAGCCCCAGCACTGGACATCCTCATTCATACAGCATACGGAGGCTTCAGCGTGGTCACCTCTTATCCTACTGCCTAAATGTGATCCTGGACTTCCCAAGTGAATAAATTCTTTGTTGACTGGTTTGGATGGTAACCATTTGGGCAACTTGTCTATATCATTGGTATGTCGTCTTTGCATTCTTTTAGGGTTTTCAGGATGAGGGGGAGGAGCAGCGAGAGGAAGCGATGTGACTCCTTTGTGAACAGCTTGTTTGAAGAAGCAAATGACGCGGGCGTCCTTAATGCTTCTCCAGAAGACGAGGTACGTTGTGTGTCATTGTGGTACTGTGTAAATGGCTGATCAGATATAGGGGGCATTTATTAAAGGGAATCTGTCAGCACTGGGACGGACCTGAGATGCTGGCTGTGTAGTATAGGTGTGTGTCACCTTGTGTGCATGGTCCTGGTCTTTAAAGCCACCATGCAGTAGTTTTTTTATACTCTTTACAAACACACTCTTAGGGCCCTATTCCACCGGACGATTATCGCTTGCATAATCGTTAACGATCTCAAACGACCGCTATTGCGAAAGACCTGAAAACGTTCACTCATTTCCATGGAACGATAATCGTTACTTATGATCGTAATTGCGACTGTTTTTTCTTCGCTATTTATTTGCTATTGCGTTTGTATCTACTGCGAACGACCTAACAACGTCTTATTCAATGCGAACGATTTGCGAACATTTTGCGAATGAGCAACGATAAAAATAGGTCCAGGTCTTATAAAGCGATCAACGATTTCTCGTTTGTTCGTTAATTGTTAACTGCATTAAAACCGAACGATTATCGTTTAGATTCAAATGATTTAACGATAATCTGAACCATAATAGTCCGGTGGAATAGGGCCCTTAGTGTCAAAGAGCAGTAGTGGTTCAGCATTTGTGCGGCACGTCTCACCACTACTTCCTCCTTCACATTTTGCTGCATATTTACCCAATGGCCTGCCTCCTGCTCCCTGTTGTTGTCATATTGTGCACATGCCCCCTTGTTTGCAAGTGCCACGCAAGCCGACTTGGCTGCCAGCATTGACGTCCCCCCTCATCGGCACGCTCCTGGTAACGCTATTCACACATGCTCCTTAGGGTGGAAGAGCAGCATGCGTGCATTGAATGCAGAGGGAACCATCAGCGCAGATGCGAACTGGCAAGTCGGTGTGCATGGCTTTTGGCAGCAATGGCGCATGTGCACAACAACATGATGGCAATGGGGAGCAGGAGGCAGGCCAATGGGTAAATATGCAAGAAAACGGGGAGGAGGAAGTAGTTGTGAGGCATGCAGAGGTGCAGCACAGACACCAAGCCACTACTCCTCTTTGACACTTGATTCAAGTGTGTTTGTAAAGAGTATATTAAATCTACTGCATGAAAACTTTGAAGACAGGGACCATGCACACAAGGGAACACACGCCTATGCTACACTGTCAGCACCTTGGGTCCCGTCCGGGTGTTGACAGATTCCCTTTAAGCCTGCACCTGGCATACTTAGTGTACAAGTATGGCGGTCTTGATAAATTCTCCCCATTGTGTATTCTGGGATATGTCGTATATATTCACATTAGGCAGATTTGTTGGAGAATTTTCAGCACTTAGTCACTGACATTTCAATAACTTGCGTAATTCAATAGTCCAAGCTTTGAAATTTATTATCAAACTCTTAAATGTATTATTTACTCAAAAAAAAGGCTCAAATGCATCCTCTCACTGAATGATCAGGTTACAGCTGCCTGAGAGGTGAGGCGGAAAGCTGGGGAGGGACACATAGGTGATCAAGTAGCTGATACTGCTCTATAATGTCCTTTATGCTGCTGCTTCTTAGGGTGTGTATGGGTGTGCAGGGCTTCTTTTCTGTGTAAGAACTGAACATTAGCAATACAGTCTATGGAGGGGAACTGGTCCACAAATAGAATGTACAAGTTCTATAACGGGTAGAGAACCTTGGCCCTCCAGCTGTTTCAAAACTCACATCATGCTCCCAGCTTTGGCGGTCCAGGCATGATGGGAGTTGTAGTTTAGCAACAGCTGGAGAGCCAAGGTTCCCTACCCCTGTTCTATAATGTCTGTAGTGTTGCTCCTTATGTACATACACCGGACAGGTTATCATGAAATGACCGTTGTGCTTGGATATCAGTTCTATACATCTAAATTGGGTTGTTTTAGTTCAAAGCACTCTATGGGAAATGAGCATCTAGAACAAATCTGCTGTATGTGAATATACTCATTTTTTCTTGAACTCTTCTCTTCGTTGTTCTAGAACGGACTTGTAGCGCTGGCTGACACTATCCGCTAACACCTCAGGCTTATTCTCCTGCCAGTCCCAGGGCTTCTGGCATCACAAGGACCTAGCAGAGTTATGTTGGCCAAGCATTGTGGAAATGTGGATCATTACATTCGAGGGATATTGGCTGTAGTAAATTTTACAATGTTTCATTTCATTTTCCAGGCAGAAGTTGTCATAAAGATGTGGAAAAATGGATTTACAATCAATGACGGCCAACTCAGGGACTATACAGATGCTGTGAATCGTCAGTTTATGGACTCCATGAAGAAGGGGTATGTGCCATCTCATATGGTGCACAGCCGTGATAGCGGATAACAGCAGAAACGTCCATCTTCTCAATATATAGTTATCCCAGGCATGCTTTAATCCAGTTATAGGATGGTGTGAGATCAGACACCATCCTTGAAGGTGTTCTATCACGCGTTAACTTTAAAGTGTCAGTGTCGTGTTTTTTTTGTTTTTTTTGTTGCAGAAATCAATAGTACAGGCAATTTTAAGAAACTTTATAATTGGGTTTATTAGGCAAAAATGCCATTATCTGCATTCAAAAAGATTTTCCCCAGGTCCCTCCCCTCCTTCTCTCTCATTCACTGCTCATTATCAGGAAATTTCGACTATTTTACATTAGTCGAGCCCTGTGTAACCTATGGAGAGGGGAGGGGAGAGGAGGGAGATTAGTCGCCAGCAGAGAACAAAGGATTACACAGTGGGAGCTGTGTGAAAGCCGGTATTCAGAGGTCAGAGAGGTCAGAGCTGACTTCAGAGGTGATAGCATGGTGATTTAGCTGTAAATTAACTCTTTGTTGTCCTGTTTTGGTGCCTCATCTCCCTCCTCCCCTCCCCTCTCCATAGAGAACAATGAAGAGAGGGGGGAGAGATTCAAACTGCTTTTCCATAATAAAAATGCATTTTTCAAGTAATAAACCCACTTACAAAGTTTCTTAAAATCGCCTGAACTATTGATTTTTGCAAAAAAAAATTAAAAATAATAAATGACAGGGATGGGGAACCTTTTGGCAAAGCTTTGGCTGCCCAGGCATGATGGGAATTGTAGCTTTGCAACAGCTGGAGGGCCGAAGGTTCCCCATCCCTACCTTAAAGGCTACATCATCGTACAGTTCCTTTAGTCTGATTATCCGGCACTTGACCATTCCTAGGTTTCCTATAGAAGAAGCAGTGGGAGTCTTAAATACGTGATGTAAGACCACACCAGCTAGGCACACTCTACATGTAACTGTACATAGGACTGCATGGTTTACAGCAGGGGCGTCAAACCTGCAGCTTTTCAGCTGTTGCAAAACTACATTTACAATCATGGCTGTCCAGGCATGATGGGAATTGTAGTTTTGCAGCAGCTGGAGGGGACGCAGGTTTGACACCTGGGGTTTACAAAGTAATATGTTCTAAGCCTTTTCTTTTGCCTTTGCCCACGATTAATGGATGGTCTTACTTTCTCCCATGTCAGAGAGCTCCCCCCAGAGCTGCACAAGACATTTGCAAAGAAAGAATTGTCAGTGAATGTGGAAGACAGAAAAGGTGAAGAGTACCTGATCAGAAAGAAGTATGTGGATCCCTTCTCCGGCCAGGGTTACAGATTGGGAAGGTGAGAATTTTACAGTGCCGATTAGGGTTATTCATAGGGTATTGTACAGTCTGCTATCACACATACAAGGGCTGTGCTAGAGACAGCGTATGCATGTGGTCATGTCACCACATCTGGTCTCTATGCACTAGACAGACCATGTGTGTGCATGGCATATAATGCAACAATGTCCATGAATGCTTACACTGTGTCAGTACAGTGTGCTAAATCCCAGAAGAGCCTGGCTGTAGATGATCCTATATGTTATGTATGTGTAAGCAAAGGTGAAGTTGTCTTATCCGCCTCATTGTAATCGTCGCCATCTTGTCAATGTTAGCTGATCAGTCGAGCAGTTAATATTTAACCTGTTCTTGCACCTTGGCTTAATATGTTAAAGGACTTCAGAAAACATAGCCACTTTCTTCCAGGAACAGCACCTCTCCTGTCCTCAGTTTGGGTTTGGTTCTGCAGCTTATTGAAGTGAATGGAGCTGAATTGTAATACCACACACAACCTGTGGACAGGGGTGGCGCTGTTTTTGCAAGAAAGTAGCAGTTTTTTCCATTTTTGGATAACCCCTTTTAACCCCTTAGTGACCGCCATGCTGCCTTTTCACGGCGGCCACTAATGGGCTTTATTCCGATGCGTACGCCTTTTAACGGCGGGCGCATCGGAATAAATTACCGCCCGGCGGCGGCTGCTGGACGGGTGATCAGCGGTCAGTGTGACCGCTGACACCCTCCTGTAACTGCCTGGAGCGGAGGATTCTCCGCTCCGGGCAGTTTAACCCGTTAAATGCCGCTGTCAAACCATGACAGCGGCATCTAACGGGTCCCGGTGGATCCCGGACAGCGCCGTGGGTCACTTACGTGATCGCGATGTCCCGCGGCGCCGTCCGGTCCTCCGATGTCTCCATGGTGATCCCGGGGTCCTAATGAAGGTCCCCGGGGTCACCATGGCGATGCCTGATGCTGACATGGGTGGCCGCGGCTATTGCCTGTCAGCATGAGGCATGATACAATACACTGCAGTACATCAGGTACTGCAATGTATTGTATCAGTGATCAAAGTATTTTACACTAGTGTACAGTAATGTACACTAGTGTAAAAGTAAAAAAAAGTGAAAAAAAATGTGCACCAAACACAACACAGCCCCCCCCCAGCCCCCCCAATAATAAAGATGCATTATATTCCCTATACCCAATAAAACATGACATAAAGGTGATCAAAAACACAAATCCTATACATATTTGGTATCGTTACGTCCGTAACGACCCAATCTATAAAACTATATCAATAATTATATTGCACGACACACGCTGTAAAAAAAAAATAAAAAAAAAACAGTACCAGAATAGCTGTATTTTATCAATCCACTTTAGAAAATACGTCATAAAAGAGATCAAAAAGTCATATACATATAAAACTTGGTATCAATAGAAACTACAGATCTTCCCGCAAAAAATAAGCCCAAAACCAGCTCTGTCGCGCAAAAGATGAGAACGCTATGGATCTTGCAATGCGGCGACAGGTTTTGTGGGTTTTTGCTAGGAAGAGCGTTTCTATTGCGCCAAAGTGGTAATAGTTAAAAAAACCTACACAAATGTGGTATCACCGTAACCGTAGCGACCCAGAGAATACGTGTATTATGTTATTAGTGACCGCCGATACGGATTTTTACGGCGATCACTAATGGGCTCTATTCTACTGCCATCAGCTCTTTATGGCGATGGTGCAGAATAGTGCAGCGGCGCCAGTAATGCCCGCAGCCCCCTCCTCTCAGCTACCGGAGGTAGCTGAGGGGTTGGGGCAGAGTGTGGGGTCAGTCCCGGCAAGTCCCCTCACAGGCGATCGCCGTTATTACCAGTATAACAGCGGCCACCGGTAACAGACATTGCCAGCTCAGCTGAACGCTTTCATCTCTTCTCACCGTGCATCCACGGTGAGAGGAGATGAGAACATGTCCCCCCCTTCCCCAGAATTAACCCTAGTGACCTGGTCACTGACCCCCCCCCCCTCCCAGGGCGGCCATCTGATCCAAGATGGCCGCCGCCATCTCTGTGAACAGACTCTGTTCACAGTGATGGATTCCTAAAAATGATCCAAGCTTCATTCTCTCCACCACCGGAGGTGGCGGAGAGCATGGGGCAATGATCGGTGTCCACCCGGTGGGGTCCCAGTACAAGTGATCAGCGGTTTATACTATATACCACTGATCGCTTGTTCCAAATGGTGCCGGCACTTTTTTACGCCTGTCACCAAAGTCAAGTGCCCAGATTGCCCGTAACCACCCTGGATTACCTGTAACCACCCCAGATTGCCCGTCACCACCCTAGATTGCCTATAATCTCCCCAGATTGCCCGTATACACCCCAGATTGCCCGTAACCACCCCAGATTGCCCGTAACCACCCCAGATTGCCACAGACTGCCTGTAACTACCCCAAATTGCCTGCAACCACCCCAGATTGCTCGCAACCACCCCAGATTAACCCCATAACCCCAGATAGTCAGTGAACACCACCAGATTGCCCGTCACCACCCCAGAAAGCCAGTAAACACCCTTAGATTGCCCATAACCATCCAATATAGCCAGTAAACACCCCAAGATTGCCCATAACCACCCCAGAAAGCCAGTAAACACCCTTAGATTGCCCATAACCATCCAATATAGCCAGTAAACACCCCAAGATTGCCCATAACCACCCCATACAGCCAGTAAACACCCCCAGATTATCCGTAACCACCCCAGATTGCCCGTGACCACCCCAGATTGACCGTAACCATCCCAGATTGGCACAGACTGCTCGTAACCACCCCAGATTGCCCATAACCCCACCAGATTGCCTGTTGCCACCTCAGATAGCCAGTAAACACCCCAAGATTGTCCATTACCACCCCAGATAACCAGTAAACACCCACATAATGCCTGTAACTAAAATGACACTCCTTCTCTTCTGAGCCCTGCTGTGTGCCCATACAGTGGTTTATGCCCACATATGGGGTACCATTTTACTCAGGAGAACCTCCGTTACAAATTTTGGGGTGCTTTTTCTCCCCTTTTCCTAGTGAAATTGAGAAATTTCAAACTAAACAAACATGTTATTGGAAAAATTCTATTTTTTCATTTTTACTGTCTTCTTTTGAATACTTTCCTCTAATACCTGTGGGGTCAAAATGCTCACCACACCCCAAGATGAATTCCTTGAGGGGTGTACTTTCCAAAATGGGGTGACTTTTGGAGGGGGGTTATTCTGCTGACACTACAGGGGCACTGCAAACGCACCTGGCCCTCAGAAAATTCTTCAGAAAAATCATGCACTGAAAATGCTAATTGGCGCTCCTTCCGTTCTGAGCCACGCTGTGTGCCCATACAGTGGTTTATACCCATGTTTGGGGTACCGTTCTACTCAGGAGAACCTGCTTTACATATATTGGGGTGAGTTTTCTCCCCTGTTCCTCGTGAAAATGAGAAATTTCAAACTAAACATACATGTTATTGGAAAAATTCTATTTTTTCATTTTTACTGTCTTCTTTTGAATACTTTCCTCTAATACCTGTGGGGTCAAAATGGTCACCAAACCCCAAGATGAATTCTTTGAGGGGTGCACTTTCCAAAATGGGGTGACTTTTGGGGGAGTTCTATTCTGCGAACACTATAGGGGCTCTGCAAACGCACCTGGCGCTCAAAAACTTCTTCAGAAAAATCTGCACTGAAAATGCTAATTGGCGCTCCTTCCCTTCTGAGCCTCGCTGTGTGCCTATACAGTGGTTTACGCCCCCATATGGGGTACCGTTCTACTCAGGAGAACCTGCATTACAAAATTTGGGGTGCATTTTCTCTCATGTTTATTATGAAAATGAGATAGTCTAATCTTAACAAATATATTATTGGAAAATTTCTATTTTCCATTTTTTTCCGGCCTAATTGTGATTACTTTCCTCCAGCCCCTGTAGGGTTAAAATGCTCATTATACCCCTAGATTAATTCTTTAAGGTGTCTAGTTTCCAAAATGGGGTCACTTATGGGGGTTTCCAGTATACAAGCCTCCTAAATCAACTTAAAAAAAGAACTGGTCCCTAAAAAAATCAGTTTTGGAAATTTCATGAAAATTTGATAATTTGCTGATACATTTCTAAGCCCCGTAACACCCTAAAAAATTTTAAGCATGTTTACGAAATGAAGCCAGAATAAAGAGGACATATTGATAATGTGACTTACTAACTAATTTTTGTCATGTGACTTTCTTTTTTTTAGAAGCAAAGAATTTAAAAGTTCGTAAAGTGCAAAATTTTCAAATTTTTCATGATATTTTGATGTTTTTCACAAAAAACACACAAGACAGTGACCAAATTTTGCCACTAACATAAAGTGCCATATGTTACGAAAAAACAATCTCAGAATCGCTAGCATACATGAAAGCATCACTGAGCTATAAGAGCATAAAGTGAGACAGGTCAGATTTTGAAAAATGAGCCTGGTCATTAAGGCTCAAATAGCCTTGGTCCCTAAGGGGTTAAGAGCCATAGGTAGCTAGCACACCTTGATATACATACATCACCTGAGTGTGCCACTAAACTATTACAAATTCTGGTAAAGTCTCTGTATAGGCCTGAAAATAAATGCATTATATGAAAAATAGAGTAAAGACACAGATAAGTCCCATATGTTTTATTATTTAGTAACACATATTCTATAAATGTATCCAATTTATTTTAGGGGGAAGAACATTTGTCTTTTCATAGCAAACTGTATACAAACACGTGTACCTCAGACTTTTTGGCAAAAAAACAAGGCCACAAAAATATGCAGTTTCGGAATGAGGAAAAAATAAAATAAAAATTGTGTCCTTATCAAAGGGTTAAGTGTCTCATTGATGCAAATTGTCTTATTATTGATATGTGAATATATACCTGTGAAGTTCTGTGATTCCTTCCTGCAGTGCAACCCCAAATGTAGTCACCAAAGCAATGAACAGGGATGAGCAGGATCTCCCGACGGTGCAGCTGAATGCCAAGGAACCTCAGACCAACATCAAGATCTGGCTCGCTGATGGCAAGAGGATAGTTCAGAAATTTAACACTACACACAGGTAATGCAAACATTTGCTGCCCACCATTGTGTTATCAAAGGGAAAGCCCTACAAGATTTCTGGAATCAGTATTGTGGAATTTGTAATGAAGCTCCACCTTTAAGGGTTGGGAAAAGCGCAGCTACTTTCTTCCACAAACAGCACCACCCCTGTCCTCAGGTTGTGTGTGGTATTACAGTTCAGCTCCATTCACTTCAATGGAACTGAGCTGCAATGCCACACCCAAACTGAGGACAGGAGTTGTGCTGTTTCTGGAAGAAAGCGACCACGTTTTTTTTTTTTTTTTAAAGACTGGATAATCCCTTTAGCGAGCTTCGGATATATGCAGTGTAGAATGTTTTCCTGTTTGGGAACCATCGACAAGCAGTTCAACCACCAATGTTAGATCTTATTACAATCTGCGTTATGGTTTTAGACATCTTGACATATCTCGCATTTGTCGTAGAGTTTTCACCATAATGACAGTATGAGGGATGGACGGCACCGATCAGGTTCTATGGAAATCTCGTGGTCCTTTCACTTCCTCCTAATTGTTGCAGTATTTGATGTGTCCAGCAGAGGTCCTCAGCCCGTTACTTATTGAGCTATTCCCATGCAGATGGACATTGTAATGTACTGTACATATTTGTATGTAACAGGTCTCCATATTCCAGGAGTAGGGAACCTGCGTCCCTCCAGCGTTTTCAAAACTACAATTCTATTTCCATTATACCTGGACAGCCAGAGTAGGAGGGAAGGTTCCCAATTCCTGCCGTATTCTAGTATTTCACCCTGCAATACTGGAACGACATATACTGTGCTCTGTCCACCTTAGTGCTGGATCTCCCATCATATGCATTTATAATATGTAACAGACCTGCTGTAAATCACTCTCTTTTCTCTCTTCCTCAGGATCAGTGATGTCAGGAATTTTGTAGAACGCCTCCCTTGTAAATCAGAGAGGATCCCCTTCACACTGGCGACCTCCTTCCCACTGCAGGATCTTTTGGATGAGGCGGTCACCATTCAGGAAGCTCGGCTGCAGAACGCTGTCCTGGTGCAGAGACGGCAGAAAACCTCAGAACCTTTCAGGGACTTCTAACCCAGGAAGCATCTGCAGCGGGTGCCGCTAACCACTGGGGCAGGAGACTAGCGCATAGTGTGTGATCTGAGAAGCACTGTGAATAGACTGTACAAATCCACTGTCCTGGATGCCTTGCTGTATCTCTGGCGCTGTGCAGACACTGCTGCTTTGCTGCGCCTCCTGCACGGCATTACACTGTGAGGTTCTGTATTGCTATGTGCGGGGGGCATTTCCTTACACCACAGCTCATACTCCTCAGGTTTCTCCCGCAGACCTTTCTGCTACACATGGCTTTACAGTATTCTGTTTGGCAATAAGTAGATTATGTATAGTAACGTCCTGGCATAGCAGGCAAGATTAATGGCTCTTAGCGGTGGAGTCGCACATGGAGTAACATGACACAGGTTCTGATGCATGATTGCTATGGATTTTACTCCTCTTTAAAGGGATTATTCACCTTAATTTTTTTTCTTTCAAATCAACTAGTGCAAGAGATTTGTAATTTACTTCTATTAAAGCATCTCACCTTTTCCTGTACTTATCAGCTGCTGTATGTCCTGCAGGGAGTGGCGTATTCCCTCCACTCTGACACAGTGCTGCCACCTCTGTTTGTGACAGGAGCAAATCCTCATAGAAAACATCTGCTCTCTAGCCTGGAAAGACTACTTACACTACTTCCTGCAGGACATACATCAGCTGATAAGTACTGGAAGATTTGAGATTTTTTTTTTTTTTTTTAACAGAAGTAAATTACAAATCTCTGGCACCGGTTGATTTGAAAGAAAACATTTTTGGTAATCTGCCCCTTTAATGCAAAGACTGAAATCCACAGCAAATCCACTTATAAGTCATACAATTGTAACATTTATGCCATATGTGAATCCACAAGCTTTGTGTGTTGTTTTTGTTTGTTTTTGTTATAATTTCTCCAGGATCCAATCATTGCCCGAATATAAAAACAAAACTTATATATGATTCATTTAAGCATGTGGTCAGAACTCGCCGTTTTGCCTCCATTAAACTCTGGCGTAATGCTTGTTATTTCGCCCAGTTTGCCCCTAATTATTGGAAATTTTCTGGCAATTTCTAAAGGGGAGAGTGGTTAGGGTTACCCAATGATGGCCGTGCCTGACCCTGGCCAGACTGCGCATCCAGTCATAGAAAATGTGGTTGTCGCTTGCTTAGAAGCTTCTGTGACAACCAATATGGCCGCACTTCTGTTGTCACTTTTGAGAAATAGCCACCACAAGTGTTGGTCACTGTTAACCCCTTAAGTGTTTTCTGACATGTGGCTCTCTAGCTGTCGCTGGTCTTTGCATGACGGGCTCTGTAGTTCTGCAAGAGCAGGAGTGCTATACATTAAAGCTGGGATGGGGAACCGTCGGCCCTCCAGCTGTTGCAAAACTACAATTCCCATCATGCCTGGACAGCCGAAGCTTCGCTTTGGCTGTCCAGGCATGATGGGAATTGTAGTTTTGCAACAGCTGGAGGGCCGAAGGTTCCCCATCCCTGCATTAAAGTCTACCTGTCATCATAAGAAACTTTTAATGTGTCAAAAGTTTTAATCGGTCCGGGTCTGAGTGTTCAAAGGACGCTCTGCAGTTTGGTCTGCTCCCCGCTCTGTCAGTGAAATCAGTCGGCCTCCATAGACTTATCTGTCAGGGCCCGACTGATCGTGTGACACTTTCTGGTTGAGGACCACGCTGAGCACTGTCTATTCCCGGTTCCTTCTCCCGATCTGTACAGTATGAACACTTGGACCAGGACTGACGAAAACCTTTGACATGCCTATCTCTTTTTTTTTATCATGACAGTGACATTCTAAGGGATACTGCTCTAAGAGCTTGTTGGGGTGTGTGAGAATGAATAAGAATTGCTTGGAAACCCCATTACTATTGGTGTGAATTATGTTCTAGAAGCAGGGACCCCCCTCCCGAGTGCCAGGATTTCATGTAGTGCCATGATGACAAAGGCAGTCTGCTTCCCTTATGGCAGGGATGGGCAATGTTCGGCCCTCCAGCTGTTCCACCAACTATGATTCCCATCATGTCTGGACAACCAAAGCTTTGTCTCTAACAGTCCAGGCATGATGGGAATTGTAGTTTTGCAACTGCTGTAGGGCCGAAGGTTCTCCATCTCTGCTTTAGGGCATATGATATGGTGTATAAAGGGAACACAGTATTTGTTTTCTGCTGAAGACAACAATCACTCATGAGCAGGGGTGCTGCACTACTCCACACATGATCTCATCAGCTCCCCCTGCTGGCAGCTCATTATAGAGGGAGATGATGCCTATTAATCCGCATGCTGCCTTGTAAAGATTGCTGTGCGTTTGGATAACTTTTTAGGTTCTGTTTTTATAAATTAAACATTTTAAACAACTTCTGTTTGGTTTCTTTTTTTTTTCCCCCCTTGTGTCTTGTCTGTTTGCTCTCATGTGTGAATAGTGCACAGAACTGGGTTCCGGGCAGAGGCCACTATGTTGCTTGCTTAGGACTGTAGCAGGAATATACTGTGTACACATGTAATGGGGGAAATTTATCCTTCAATTTGCACCACTTTTGTGGTATTAAAGGGGTATTCCCCCCAAGAGCAAAAAAATGTAATTCTTCCAAACCTAGCTGGCCTTACTCACCAAGTCCCCCTGAGTATTTTGAGACGTCTCCCATCTTTCTAGCTGCTGCAGTTCCTGAGTTACAAGTTTTTTAAAAGATGGTCTATTATCAAGATACAAAACTACATTTCCCATCCTGCATTGCTTATGCCTGATGATGATGGTGTACCAGAGCTGAGATGGTGAGACGGTGTAGCAGAGCTGAGACGGTGTAGCAGAGCTGAGACTGTGAGACAGTGTAGCAGAGCTGAGATGGTGAGACGGTGTAGCAGAGCTGAGACTGTGAGACAGTGTACCAGAGCTGAGACTGTGAGATGGTGTAGCAGAGCTGAGACTGTGTGGCCGTGTAGCAGAGCTGAGACTGTGTGGCCGTGTAGCAGAGCTGAGACTGTGTGGCCGTGTAGCAGAGCTGAGACTGTGTGGCCGTGTAGCAGAGCTGAGACTGTGTGGCCGTGTAGCAGAGCTGAGACTGTGTGGCCGTGTAGCAGAGCTGAGACTGTGTGGCCGTGTAGCAGAGCTGAGACTGTGTGGCCGTGTAGCAGAGCTGAGACTGTGTGGCCGTGTAGCAGAGCTGAGACTGTGTGGCCGTGTAGCAGAGCTGAGACTGTGTGGCCGTGTAGCAGAGCTGAGACTGTGTGGCCGTGTAGCAGAGCTGAGACTGTGTGGCCGTGTAGCAGAGCTGAGACTGTGTGGCCGTGTAGCAGAGCTGAGACTGTGTGGCCGTGTAGCAGAGCTGAGACTGTGTGGCCGTGTAGCAGAGCTGAGACTGTGTGGCCGTGTAGCAGAGCTGAGACTGTGTGGCCGTGTAGCAGAGCTGAGACTGTGTGGCCGTGTAGCAGAGCTGAGACTGTGTGGCCGTGTAGCAGAGCTGAGACTGTGTGGCCGTGTAGCAGAGCTGAGACTGTGTGGCCGTGTAGCAGAGCTGAGACTGTGTGGCCGTGTAGCAGAGCTGAGACTGTGTGGCCGTGTAGCAGAGCTGAGACTGTGTGGCCGTGTAGCAGAGCTGAGACTGTGTGGCCGTGTAGCAGAGCTGAGACTGTGTGGCCGTGTAGCAGAGCTGAGACTGTGTGGCCGTGTAGCAGAGCTGAGACTGTGTGGCCGTGTAGCAGAGCTGAGACTGTGTGGCCGTGTAGCAGAGCTGAGACTGTGTGGCCGTGTAGCAGAGCTGAGACTGTGTGGCCGTGTAGCAGAGCTGAGACTGTGTGGCCGTGTAGCAGAGCTGAGACTGTGTGGCCGTGTAGCAGAGCTGAGACTGTGTGGCCGTGTAGCAGAGCTGAGACTGTGTGGCCGTGTAGCAGAGCTGAGACTGTGTGGCCGTGTAGCAGAGCTGAGACTGTGTGGCCGTGTAGCAGAGCTGAGACTGTGTGGCCGTGTAGCAGAGCCGAGACTGTGTGGCCGTGTAGCAGAGCCGAGACTGTGTGGCCGTGTAGCAGAGCCGAGACTGTGTGGCCGTGTAGCAGAGCCGAGACTGTGTGGCCGTGTAGCAGAGCCGAGACTGTGTGGCCGTGTAGCAGAGCCGAGACTGTGTGGCCGTGTAGCAGAGCTGAGACTGTGGGACTGTGCAGCAGACAACTCAAAAATAAATGCAAATGTGCCTAGTAACACTGTGTGTGAACAGTCCTGAACCCAGCCGCCTCACTGGGTCACCTTAATATCCAAATAGCAAAAAACCAGGACACATGAATATCTTGAGAATAGCTCTTTGTTTGTAGGTATTTTCTTTTGCAATGAAACATTCACCCAAAATATCAAAGTAACAGCTATCACCACAGTGCTCAGGAGTCGGGAGAATCCGGTGGTCACGACGTAGCGCTGGTAAGCTCCATTCCTGTCTGAAGACTCTCACTCTTCACATGGCGACCACACGTCTTGCTACGTTTCGGGGGTCCGCCCCCTTTCTCAAGCACAATGGAAGTGCACCCTTCACCATATTTATAGCAGTTGCTCATTTACATATCAAATCACTATAAAAACAATTACATATAGGTTACAGATCTATAATAATAGAGATGGTTACTATAACACACTTCTATTTTCTCATTTTAAAATAGTATAAACCACCAATATTATCAACGTCATCTTAATAGGAAAATGTAAAGATGGTAATGCTAATCTACCCTATAAGAATACTGCAAAGTTACAGATTTCATTTAACCCTTTCGGGTGCAGACTTTCTAGATGATCTATCCAGAATGTTTATTTTTGTAACAATTTCCTCTTTATGTCACTACTGCTTGCTCCATAGATTTCCTCTAATACAAGCCACCTCAGGTCACACACTTTGTGACCAAACCCATGGAAGTGGCGTGCAACAGAAGTTTTACCATACTTTTTATTTTCTTTCTCAAGACTTTCCTGTGTCTCCTTCATCAAGATGATTTTTTTTTTTTTTTTTTTTTTGTGCGTAGGTTCTTATAGCGGATTTATGTTCATGTATAAGGGATGTATACATGTAGGACGAGTGATGTAGTCTACATGTTGAGATGTCCATGCGGGCGGGTTTATGTGGGACACACTACACGTGAGATCAGAGTGAGGATCAATGAACATAAATCCGCTATAAGAACCTACACACAAAAAATCTTGAAGAAGGAGCCCCGGCGTGGATGACGGGGAGGGGTTGGGGGTGCCGGAGTGCCACGGGTGACGGAGGGTGACAGGTGTGCCGCAAATGAGCACAACCGAGGCACCAGGGGGCGCTGCTGCGAGTGACCCGCGGGGATGTCACCGGTAAGCGCCGCCGTGAGTCAGGAGGAACAATCAAATGGTGAGCTGTACTTGCTAAGGCTGGGGGGGGCACACGGTGCGGGGTGACTGCTGTTACAGTGACAGCTCCCTCTCTGACAGCAGCTGTCACTGTCTCAGTGTCCTCTCTCACTTCAGATTGGCTGGGTTAGAAGCCTAACCCTGCCCATTGAGGACACGTGGTGCCGACTCCCAGGGTGGGGGCCAGGAGCAGGGAGCGTGTCGGAGTGGACTGAGAGCTGATGATTCTATGCATTCCGTGGGGGTGGGGGCATCTAGATAACAGCAAAACTGTGCAGAATCCGTAATACATTGATATTGGAAAGATGGAAAGCTACGGGTGGGCAACGTATTAATGCAAAAATAATTTTTTTTGTGGGGGAATACCCCTTTAAAGGTGTAGTCTGGTATAAAAAAATATATTTTTTAAGTGTTATAAATTTGTAAATTCCTTCTACTAAAAAAGTCTTCCAGTACTTTCACCCTCGATAAAGCAACAAGCGAAACGTGCGTCGGGTGTACGGTGAGGTGGATACATGAACTAAGGACACGTATGGGTAATGTTTTATTATAGGAAGATGGTATTTATTTATCTTTATATACTCACTGTGAGTTATATTTATCTATTGTATGTAGTACCAGCCCAGTGCCCAGTACATGTATAGGTTCATCATTTTGTATTTTGCTCTGTGACGGTATATTTTATATATAAGAACCTTGTTAATCCACCGTTTTTATGGGGATTTGTATTAGCCCTAGCCCCCTTGTGATGTATCTGTTTTTAAACAATTTCACTTTCTGATATGTAAACAATAAAGTAAATTTATATATACTGGTCTTGCATCCGTTATAAATTCTTTTTTGGTTTTGTGTTACAATCGGCAAAGCTGAAACACCTGCTTCTGGCCGGTCAGAGATGGTGAATCACGCCCTGCCCCCTGTCTGCATCATCAGCCTGTGCTCAGCAAACACACACAATGTGAGACAGAAGCATGGAAGATTTGTCTCCTAAGGGGGGAGAGCAGTAGGAGCAGGAGACAATGTGGATTGGCACAGAGGACATTTTTCTTCACTTCCTGGATTTCTATCAGCTACCAGTGTGGCAGAACCGTACAGATACAGTAATACATTGTATAGACACATCTATAGAACTTTTAATGTACTTTTAATAGAAAACAAGTTTTTCTTATCCGGAGTTCTCCTTCAATGGAACTGAGCTGCAATAGTGCACACTGTCTGGCCTGTAGCTACACTACAAACTGACACTTTTAAAGGGGTACTCAGTCGATAATTTTCTTTAAAATCAACAGGTTTCAGAAAGTTATATAGAAGTGTAGTACACAAAACAGCTGTCTGCTGGAAGAGTCTGGCGTCCTCGCCGCCTGCAAAAGCCATGTACACCTTAAAGGACAACTCCGGCGGGACCCCCCAAAAAAAAACACAGACACACACAGACACCATACTCGCCATCCCTCTGGTGACGATCGCCACTCCATTCGCCGCCGTCCGCCTCACTGTCACCGCCGTCCAGCGATGTCTCTCACTTCCGGGTCCTAGGGATGGAAAAGGCTGCCAGTGCGCTTGCGCACCGGCAGCCTTTTCATTGGCTGGAGCGCATCACATGGCTTTCAGCAACCTCAGCCAATCAGGGCTGAGCAAGCTGGAAGCCATGTGATGCGCTCCAGCCAATGAAAAGGCTGCTGGTGCACATGTGCACCAGCAGCCTTTTCCGTCCCATTCACTCTCTATGAAGACGCCGAGGAGGAAGAAGACCCGGACCGCCCCCCCGGCTCTGACGTCGTCGTCACCAGATGCCGCCCTGGAGAAGAGGACCGTGACGATCGTAATAGGTAATGTATACATTCTTTAACTTCCGGGGGGGGGGGGTCGGGGGTCCGAAAGTGGGGGAAGGGGGCCAGACCGGGTATTTAACCACATTACAAAGTTATATAACTTTGTAATGTGTGTTAAATAAGCTAAAAAAAAAATTAGTCTGAGTTGTCCTTTAAAGTTTACAGCACCTAACGGTGAGTGCCCTTGCATCCTTCTTTCTATAGATTTGTAATTTACTTCTATTTAAAAAACTCAAGTCTTCCAGTACTTATCAGCTGCTGTATGTCCAGCAATAAGTGGTGTATTCTTTCCAGTCTGACACAGTGCTCTCTGCTGCCACATCCGTCCATGTCAGGAACTGTCCAGAGCAGCAGCAAATTCCCATAGAAAACCTTTCCTGCTCTGGACAGTTCCTGACATGGACAGAGGTGGCAGCAGAGAGCACTGTGTCAAACTGAAAAGAAAAGACCACTTCCTGCAGGACATACAGCAGCTGATAAATACTGGAAGATTTTTTTACATTTTTAAATAGAAGTAAATTACAAATCTTTATAATTTTCCGAAACCAGTTGATTTGAAAGAAAGAGTATGCAGGTATTAAAGAGTCACTGTCGTTAAATTTTTTTTTGCAGAAATCAATAGTCCAGGCGATTTTAAGAAACTTTGTAGTTGGGTTTATTAGCCAAATCTGCCATTATCTACATGTAAAAAGCCTTTTCCCATGTCCCCCCCCCTCCTCTCCTTTCTGCCGTCCACTCCTCAGAATCAGAAAATCTCGACTGTTTTTTCATCACTTTCAACAGTCGGATCCTGTCTGGTCTATGAAGAGGGGAGGGGGGAGGGAGAAGGAGCAAGATTAGTGGGCAGCTGAGAGCAGAGAACAAAGGATTGCTCAGCAGGGGAGCTATTCAGAGCCCTAATTAGTGGTCAGATGGTGAGAGCCCGGACATGAATGTAAATTAACTCTTTGTTGTCCTGTTTTTGCTGCCTTTACTTTCTCTCTCCATAGGAAAACCATGAAGACAGGGGGGAGAGCTTCAAACTGCTTTTTCATGATAAAAATGCATTTTCCGGTTAATAAACCCAATTACAAAGTTTCTTAAAATCGCCTGGACTATTGATTTCTGCAATAAAAATGTTAACGACAGTGACACTTTAAGTCATAAAGGGAAACTTGACGGGACCCTATCTTTGATGCATCTGGCATGTTAACATGTAACAAGACTGTGTACTGCCTTAGGTGTAAATGTCTGCTACCTCAAAGTCAATGGGATATGCAGCAGATCCGCAGCAGAATTTGATAATGTGTTCAGTTATTTAGATCTAATCTGCTGCGTATCTGCTGCGTATCTGCTGCGTATACGGTGTGTGTGTTTGTACCCTAAAAGTGTAATCTGTCATTAAAAATAAAGATAACCCAAAGTGTGCAGTTGGTGTGTGTAGGTGCTGGTGCATACAGAATAGGACTGAGTCCCAGTGATGTAAAAAATAGAACAGCTTTACTGTCAAGTTTTTCAGAAAAACAATACACTTTTGTAGAATAGATAAATCTTTGACACATACTCTGAGTACTTAAACCCGTTTTGCTTCAAGAGGTGCTTGAGAAGTAGAATAGAAGAGAGGTAGTTGAAGATATACTTTATAGTGAGATACTTGTACTTGTGTTTAGACTGTGTCTGACCACCATGTGCCCTACAGTGTCGAGCTACCCGTCCTGTCATGGTCCTACATTCCCCAGCCGTGGTTATCTGGGTGTAGCTAAGTGTCTGGGAGTATCCCAGTTACCTGCACTGCGAGATAGGATACGTAGACCTTCTTTGCGGTAGCTTTGTCCTATCCAAGCTAGTTCCTCTTGTGTTCAGGATACTGCCCTGCTCCTTTTAGACGTGTTCTCGATGTGGGTTAGGGTGTTCCTGGACTCCTCTCCCTTTAACCCTTTAAGGACCGGGCCAATTTCCATTTTTTGCGCTTTCGTTTTTTCCTACTTGTGCATAAAAGGCCACATAAACCTTTATTTTTTGTGCCACTAATTGTACTTTGCAATGACAGGCTGAATTTTTGCATAAAGTACACCAGTTCTGGCAAGTTCTGGCAAAACCAGAAAAAAATTAAATGTGTGGTTAAATTGCAAAAAAAAAACCATTTTTTTATTTGGGGAGGTTTCATGTTTATGTCGTTCGCCCTAGGGTAAAACTGACTTGTTATCTATGTTTCTTAAGTTAGTACAATTACAATGATAACTTGCGTAACTTTTATTTGATGGCTTTTAAAAAATTAAAACCTTTTTTAAGGTTTTGCTTATAACACTTTTTATCCTTTGGTCTATGGGGCTGTGCGTATATGCGTATATGTGACTTTTTGATCACTTTTTATCACAATTTTTCTGGATCTGATGCAACCAAAAATGCTAAATTTTGCACTTTGGAATTTTTTTGCGCTTATGCTGTTTACCGTGCGAGAGCTCTAACCCCTCAAACTGCTGATTGGTTCATGCTGCCCCCCCCTTCCCCATTGCTGTCATGTGACCACACAGACCTCTGACAGCAGCCCTGCTTCTCTATTCTAGCCTGTCCTACTACACTACTGCATTATGGGAATCTGCAGCTCCATCCTGTATCTACAAACTGCTGCTGTGTTATCAGGGTTATACAGTTACTATACATTATACTCCATATGCTGATTGCTATACTGTACAGTAACTTATATATCACATATCCAGCTGCTGTGTTATCAGGGTTATACAGTTACTATACATTATACACCACATGCTGCTATACTGTACAGTAACTTATATATCACATATCCAGCTGCTGTGTTATCAGGGTTATACAGTTACTATACATTATATACCACATGCTCATTGCTATACTGTACAGTAACTTATATATCACATATCCAGCTGCTGCTGTGTTATCAGGGTTATACAGTTACTATACATTATACACCACATGCTGATTGCTATACTGTACAGTAACTTATATATCACATATCCAGCTGCTGTGTTATCAGGGTTATACAGTTACTATACATTATATACCACATGCTGCTATACTGTACAGTAACTTATATATCACATATCCAGCTGCTGTGTTATCAGGGTTATACAGTTACTATACATTATACACCACATGCTGCTATACTGTACAGTAACTTATATATCACATATCCAGCTGCTGTGTTATCAGGGTTATACAGTTACTATACATTATACTCCACATGCTGATTGCTATACTGTACAGTAACTTATATATCACATATCCAGCTGCTGCTGTGTTATCAGGGTTATACAGTTACTATACATTATACACCACATGCTGATTGCTATACTGTACAGTAACTTATATATCACATATCCAGCTGCTGTGTTATCAGGGTTATACAGTTACTATACATTATACACCACATGCTGATTGCTATACTGTACAGTAACTTATATATCACATATCCAGCTGCTGTGTTATCAGGGTTATACAGTTACTATACATTATACACCACATGCTGCTATACTGTACAGTAACTTCTATATCACATATTCAGTTGCTGCTGTGTTATCAGGGTTATACAGTTACTATACATTATATACCACATGCTGCTATACTGTACAGTAACTACATGTTATTTAGAACCAATTGCCTGCATTTCAATGATTTCTTCTGGGAAAATTTGCTTTGGGTTACAATTGGATTTGGATTATAAGCGCGGTCCCGGAATGAATTATGCTCATAATCCAAGGCATCATTGTATATATATATATATATATATATATATATATATATATATATATGCTGTATCTGCCAAATGTAAAGAAAAAAAAAGAAAAGGTAAATTTTCTGGAAAGCCTTAAAATCTGGAAACGTTATTGCAGATTGGTGAGATATGTTTGGGCTTAGAGGCGCATCTGGACCTAATGCAAAGTCTGTACTAGGGGCCCCATCCAGCTATAATAGAGGTGTCCCCATAAGGACTCAGGTACATCCCCCTATGCTTCTGGTTGGGATCCCCAAGACCTGAAGTGGCTGCTGGGATATAAATGGAGGTCATGACAGTATTAGTAACTACACCTCTAGCTTTTATAACTTTATACATTTATACTGGTTATAACACCTCAGTATCCTGTAGTTTACTATAACAGTGAAAGTTCCTATAACGCATGCGGTTTCTGCGTGTGTCACTGATCGCCTTCTATACACATACAGATGAGCAGGCGCCGCTGTCACTGACCGCGCCTCCTCCTCGCCCTCTAGTGGCCGCGGGTCGCACTGCACCTCCTGCACACTGCGCCGCTGACATGGAAGAGAGCGCCCCGGCGCTGGGCACACCGAGCCCCGACAGGAGGAGGCTGCAGCGGCTGTACCGGGAGCACCAGGTGAGGTCTGCGGGGTACACACGGGGCGACTGGCTGTACTGCCTGCTGAGACTTGTGGTTCTAGAAAAGCTTTGATGTCCCCAGTCACAGGATCAGAACCTGTAAGTGCAGAGCACACTGTCACATATAGAGAGGGATCTCCCCTCATAGCAGAGGGCATATCAAACTCTTCATTCATTATATATATATATATACATATATATATACATATATATATATATATATATATATATATATATATATATATATATATATATATATTTATACAGGACTGTACACACTGCATATCACCCTTTTAATTCATTATATATATATATATATATATATATATATATATATATATTAATATCATCATCTCTTCTTGCTGTCACTCAATAGGAAAATTCCTTATTTACTTTCTAGGAATACACCCTGTCCTGGTCATGTGATGGGCGCACAGTCCATGGCGCAGTACAGTGCAGAGTATTACTTTCCATACCATCTCCTTATCATATACATCATATGGTGACAGTAACCCCCTGTAAGGAATCCCTTCTATTAACCAGAATGGAGAGAGACTCCAAAGAGTGTCCCTGACCCTAGAGGACCCGGCATGTCCTTGTGTGACATGGATAGTAAGGTGAATTTAGGAGAATTGTATGACGCTTCCTGTCACCTGTCATTGCTGAGGTATACAGGTGATGGAGCTGGTAGTAATACCCACAATTTAAAGGGATTAAATAGACCTCTCTGTGATGATGTTTGGGCCGGGGCTAGGGTGCACCCGCTCTAGTTCTTATATACAGGTGCCTTAAACTATATACATGTATTCCAGTGGGTTGTATAGCAACAATGCTGTGCTCTTGGTATATATGCCGTGTCTAGGCCTCCTTTGATAAGTCTAGTGATGAGGCTTTACCTTGGCAGCAGCCGCCTGACACTAGTTATGTTATTAGCATTTATTGAAGTTAAAACAAATAAAAATCAAAAAATAAACAAAAGATAAACCCAGACTGCAGCTTATATACAGAATATCCCGTATATAAAGCATATATATATATATTTATATATATAAAGTATTTTATGTTATTTAAAAAAAAGAGTGAAAAACTAAAATTTTTATATATCTCGAGAATTAAAATCGACTTTTATAAATAAAGAATATATAGAACTAATAAGATATAAATAACGCTGTGTGTATCACAGAAGCAAGAAAAAAAATTATGGCCTTTAAATCCAATTATACTAAACAATGGTCATGGAGGGGTCTGGGGCGATGAATGGGCACGGTAAGCTGGAGGGTGATGGTGAGTATTTTTGCTGCTCACCCCCCATGTGGGTTTGTAGTGACTTTGCTTATTAAACAGCATAAGTATGGATTCTGGGAAAGGCGATGGAGCAGATATGTCAGACCCTCCTGTTATCTGTCAGCTGCAGCTTCCCATACAGCGACTTCTAGAGGAAACCTTCTTGCCTCTGTCTATGAATTGGCTGCTCTCAGCTTTATGGGGCGGACTGATAACACCATGGATCACTCTCACAGCTCCGCCTCCAGCCAGCGTGGTCATGTGACTGTCCGAGACACCGTATAGTGAGTACCGATACTGAGGAGCATGTGGTTTTGCTGTCCGTTTAACGAATCTGTAAAACGGATGAAAAAACGGATGCATTTGGATTTGACTTCCATTATAAAAAAAAATCTATAAAATTAATATGTCCACACTAAAAAAACGGGTGCGCTTTGATTTGTTTTCTGATCCATTTTTTTTTTATAAGGAAGTCAGTGGGAAAAAATGGATCAAAACGGATGCGCACAAATGTGTCTGTTTTTTCATTAAACAGCAGAGACGCAGTAGGTGGCTGAAGCTGAACGCAGCCCTAAGGCTGCACGTTTTCCAGGACGCCCTAAGGCTGCACGTTTTCCAGGACGCCCTAAGGCTGCACGTTTTCCAGGACGCCCTAAGGCTTCACGTTTTTAGGACGCCCTAAGGCTGCACGTTTTCCAGGACGCCCTAAGGCTGCACGTTTTCCAGGACGCCCTAAGGCTGCACGTTTTCCAGGACGCCCTAAGGCTGCACGTTTTTAGGACGCCCTAAGGCTGCACGTTTTTAGGACGCCCTAAGGCTGCACGTTTTCCAGGAGGCCCTAAGGCTGCACGTTTTCCAGGACGCCCTAAGGATGCACGTTTTCCAGGACGCCCTAAGGCTGCACGTTTTCCAGGACGCCCTAAGGCTGCACGTTTTCCAGGACGCCCTAAGGCTGCACGTTTTTAGGATGCCCTAAGCCTGCACGTTTTCCAGGACGCCCTAAGGCTGCATGTTTTCCAGGACGCCCTAAGGCTGCACGTTTTCCAGGACGCCCTAAGGCTGCACGTTTTCCAGGAGGCCCTAAGGCTGCACGTTTTCCAGGACGCCCTAAGGATGCACGTTTTTAGGACGCCCTAAGGCTGCACGTTTTCCAGGACGCCCTAAGGCTGCACGTTTTCCAGGACGCCCTAAGGCTGCACGTTTTTAGGACGCCCTAAGCCTGCACGTTTTCCAGGACGCCCTAAGGCTGCATGTTTTCCAGGACGCCCTAAGGCTGCACGTTTTCCAGGACGCCCTAAGGCTGCACGTTTTCCAGGACGCCCTAAGGATGCACGTTTTTAGGACGCCCTAAGGCTGCACGTTTTCCAGGACGCCCTAAGGCTGCACGTTTTCCAGGACGCCCTAAGGCTGCACGTTTTTAGGACGCCCTAAGCCTGCACGTTTTCCAGGACGCCCTAAGGCTGCATGTTTTCCAGGACGCCCTAAGGCTGCACGTTTTCCAGGAGGCCCTAAGGCTGCACGTTTTCCAGGATGCCCTAAGGCTGCACGTTTTTAGGACGCCCTAAGGCTGCACGTTTTCCAGGATGCCCTAAGGCTGCATGTTTTCAGGACGCCCTAAGGCTGCACGTTTTCAGGACTCCCTAAGCCTGCACGTTTTTTGGACGCCCTAAGGCTGCATGTTTTCCAGGACGCCCTAAGGCTGCACGTTTTCCAGGACGCCCTAAGGCTGCACGTTTTCCAGGATGCCCTAATGCTGCATGTTTTCCAGGACGCCCTAAGGCTGCACGTTTTCCAGGAGGCCCTAAGGCTGCACGTTTTCAGGACGCCCTAAGGCTGCACGTTTTCAGGACGCCCTAAGGCTGCAAGTTTTCAGGACGCCCTAAGGCTGCACGTTTTCCAGGACGCCCTAAGGCTGCACGTTTTCCAGGAGGCCCTAAGGCTGCACGTTTTCCAGGAGGCCCTAAGGCTGCATGTTTTCAGGACGCCCTAAAGCTGCACGTTTTCCAGGAGGCCCTAAGGCTGCACGTTTTCAGGACTTCCTAAGCCTGCACGTTTTCCGGACGCCCTAAGGCTGCACGTTTTCCAGGAGGCCCTAAGGCTGCACGTTTTCCAGGACGCCCTAAGGCTGCATTTTTTCCAGGACGCCCTAAGGCTGCACGTTTTCCAGGACGCCATAAGGCTGCACGTTTTCCAGGACGCCCTAATGCTGCACGTTTTCCAGGACGCCCTAAGGCTGCACGTTTTCCAGGACGCCCTAAGGCTGCACGTTTTCCAGGACGCCCTAAGGCTGCACGTTTTCCAGGACGCCCTAAGGCTGCACGTTTTCCAGGACGCCCTAAGGCTGCACGTTTTCCAGGACGCCCTAATGCTGCATGTTTTCCAGGAGGCCCTAAGGCTGCACGTTTTCCAGGACGCCCTAAGGCTGCACGTTTTCAGGATGCCCTAAGGCTGCACGTTTTCAGGACGCCCTAAGGCTGCACGTTTTCCAGGACGCCCTAAGGCTGCACGTTTTCCAGGAGGCCCTAAGGCTGCACGTTTTCCAGGAGGCCCTAAGGCTGCACGTTTTCAGGACGCCCTAAAGCTGCACGTTTTCCAGGAGGCCCTAAGGCTGCACGTTTTCCAGGACGCCCTAAGGCTGCATGTTTTCCAGGACGCCCTAATGCTGCACGTTTTCCAGGAGGCCCTAAGGCTGCACGTTTTCCAGGAGGCCCTAAGGCTGCACGTTTTCCAGGAGGCCCTAAGGCTGCACGTTTTCCAGGAGGCCCTAAGGCTGCACGTTTTCCAGGAGGCCCTAAGGCTGCACGTTTTCCAGGACGCCCTAAGGCTGCATGTTTTCCAGGACGCCCTAAGGCTGCACGTTTTCCAGGACGCCATAAGGCTGCACGTTTTCCAGGACGCCCTAATGCTGCACGTTTTCCAGGACGCCCTAAGGCTGCACGTTTTCCAGGACGCCCTAAGGCTGCACGTTTTCCAGGACGCCCTAAGGCTGCACGTTTTCCAGGACGCCCTAATGCTGCACGTTTTCAGGACGCCCTAAGGCTGCACGTTTTCCAGGACGCCCTAATGCTGCATGTTTTCCAGGAGGCCCTAAGGCTGCACGTTTTCCAGGACGCCCTAAGGCTGCACGTTTTCAGGACGCCCTAAGGCTGCACGTTTTCCAGGACGCCCTAAGGCTGCACGTTTTCCAGGATGCCCTAAGGCTGCACGTTTTCCAGGAGGCCCTAAGGCTGCACGTTTTCCAGGACGCCCTAAGGCTGCACGTTTTCCAGGACGCCCTAAGGCTGCACGTTTTTAGGACGCCCTAAGGCTGCACGTTTTTAGGACGCCCTAAGGCTGCACGTTTTCCAGGACGCCCTAAGGCTGCACGTTTTCCAGGACGCCCTAAGGCTGCACGTTTTCCAGGACGCCCTAAGGCTGCACGTTTTCAGGACGCCCTAAGGCTGCACGTTTTCAGGACGCCCTAAGGCTGCACGTTTTCCAGGTTGCCCTAAGGCTGCACGTTTTCCAGGACGCCCTAAGGCTGCACGTTTTCCAGGACGCCCTAAGGCTGCACGTTTTCCAGGACGCCCTAAGGCTGCACGTTTTTTGGACGCCCTAATGCTGCACGTTTTCCAGGACATCCTAAGGCTATGTTCACACGTATATTTTCATAAAACAACGGCCATTGTTGCACATTGCAATAGAAATTGTATCTACAATAGAGATCCTGGAATTGCATGATGAAAAAAATCACATGACTTGAAAAAAAAACAAAAAAAAACCCAAGAGATAAAAGTGCCTGCACTTATTTACAATGAAAGGAGAACTTGCCAGAAAAACTGACAAAAAAAAAACAGGAAAAACTGCTGTCAGTTTCTTTTGGTGTTTTTACTGCCCAAAAAAGGCAATGCAGAAATTGTGTTTGATGGACACTCACCACTGAGTGATATCCCCCCCCCCCCCCCCCGTATATCAGGAGGATACTATAATGTGCGGCGGAAGACACCACAGAGACACTGCAAGTGCGATATGAAGAGTACCGAACAGGTTCTAAGACCAGATGTGTTATAGTGTTAGAAGGGCGCACAGAAGGAATGAGCAGGCAGACTAAACACTGGTTCTTATGTGATAATGTTGGAGGTTTCTGCCTTTTTTTGTTTACAGTGCCCCAATCACATCTTATTAAAGGGGTAGTACAGCCCAAAACTTGTTTTCAAACCAACTGGTATAATAAAGTGCCAGAGATTTGTGATTTACTTCTATTAATAAATCTCCAGTCTTCCAGTACTTATCAGCTGCTGTATGTCCTGCAGGAAGTGGTGTATGACACAGTGCTTTCTGCTGCCACCTCTGTCCATGTCAGGAACTGTCCAGAGCAGGAGCAAATCCCCATAAAAAACCTCTCCTGCTCTGGACAGAGGTGGCAGCAGAGAGCACTATGTTAGACTGGAAAGAATACACCACTTCCTGCAGGACATACAGCAGCTGATAAGTACTGGAAGACTTGAGGTTTTTTTTTAAAGAAATAAATTACAAATTTTTGGCGCCAGTTGATTTGAAAGAAATAGTTTTCAGCTTAAGTATACCATGACTGTCAGTCATATAGATGGATCTCCATATATATTCACACTTTTATTGTATTTATTTCCAGGACCACAGACTCTCTGTGTTCAGGAAAGTGTGCTATGCAATAGGCGGAGCCCCCAACCAGGTGGCGGGCAGTGCGTCAGCCTTCTTCCTGCAGATCTACCTCCTGGATGTGGCACAGGTAAGAGGATAATTACCATATAATAGCACCAGGAAAATCATGGAAAAGATTAAATAAAAACCACAGCAAAAATGCAGCTTGATGGGAGGCGTATAACTATATATAACTACTGTATATCCTGATCCCATACAGGTAGCAGCAGCAGTAGCAGTGTACAAATAGAGTACGGAGGGGATGGCTCTGAGAGCTGACGGGGGATTTGATAGGTGATGATGTCATCCTATAGGTCAGCTGACCCTGGGCATACCCCTTCCTGTGACACATTAAGCACTGTGATTTTCTGTTGGTCAGACTGGTAATCACATGACCCAGTTATAGTAATGAAAGGCTGTACTGGGATGAAATGGATAGCACTGTTGGACTAGTGATGGTGAATGTGTATGTAGTGGGAATGAAGCCTAGAGGGCTTCTTTAAGGGTATTGATACAAAAGGATTTCTACAGCTTAAGGGTGGGTTCACACTACGGATGACGAGTGGAGAATTTCCGCCGGAATTCGTAGCTCCTAGACACCATTCTATGCACAGGTGGAGAGGCCCGTGGTTGTGGACGGGTACGAGCTACGGATTCCGTCGGAAATTTTCCGCTCGGGTTCCGTAGTGGGAACCCACCCTATAAGTAGATGTTCTTTTCCTTAAAGGGTTAGTTCAGCAAAAAAGAAAAAAAAGTTTTCTTTCAAACCAACTGGTGCCTGAAAGTGCCAAATATTTGAAATGTACTTCTTTTAAAAAAACCTCAAGTCTTCCAGTACTTATCAGCTGCTGTATGTTCCGCAGGAAGTGCTGTATTCTTTCCAGTCTTTAGAGCAGGAAAGGTTTTCTATGGGGATTTGCTGCTGCTCTGGACAGTTCCTGACATGGTCAGAGGTGGCAGCAGAGAGCACTGTATCAGACTAGAAAGAATACACCACTTTCTGCAGGACATACAGCAACTGGAAGACCTGAGATTTTTTAATTGGAATAAATTACAAAACTTTGAAACTTTCTGGCACCAGTTGATTTAAATGATTTTTGCTGAACTACCCCTTTAAGGGCAGAGAGTCCATGATACAAAAACAATAACAATAAGTATCGAGACATAACTCAGCCACTAATCTAAACACTGGAGGAGTCACGTCCCAATCCAGAACTAAGTTTATTACATTTGGACAATTTACTGTCCCAGGGCTAAATCTAGGCTGCTGCTTAGGGCCCATGTTTACCAGGGGCCCCTATAGGTGGAAAAGAGAAGCTGACAGACATTCTGATTTAGTAGTCAGCTTTTAATTACATAGAGTGATGTGCCCACAAATAAGGACAAGTGTTAAAGGGGTACTCCATCAAAAATAATATTCTTTCAAAACAATTGCTTTCAAAAAGTTATAAAGATTTGTAATTTGCTTCTATGTAAAAATCTCAAATTTTCCCATACTTATCAGCTGCTGGATGTCCTGCAGGAAGTGGTGTATTCTCCCAAGTCTGACACAGTGCTCTCTGCTGCCACCTCTGTCCATGTCAGGAACTGTCCAGAGCAGGAGAGGTTTTCTATTGAGATTTGCTACTGCTCTGGACAGTTTCTGACATGGACAGAGATGGCAGCAGAGAGCACTGTGTCAGATTGGAAAGAAAACACCACTTCCTGCAGGACGTACAGCAGCTGATAAGTACTGGAAGACTGGACATTTTTTTAATAGAAGTAATTTACAAATCTATATAACTTTTTAAAACCAGTTGATTTGAAAGAAAAAAAAATCACTGGAGTAGCCCTTTAACACCTCGCACTACCCTTCCTACATGCAGTACTGTATGGAGTGAGCTCATTCACAGAGGGTATCATCAATCTGTCTATAACAGCTGACACTCTGCAGCATATAAGAGGCTGGACAGAGTTATCACCCACCATTCGTCCCCACAGTGTGATTGAGGCTGTGCTGGCCGGTGTTGGACAGTCTTCTGATATGCTGCCAGATTTATTACAGTGGCTGGCGTATCTGAAGACTGTCTAGTCTAAGTTTAGACCAATTAGTTGGATTACTTTAAAGTTAGAATGATTTGCTTGCTTACCAATAACAGCGCCACCTGTGCCCATGGGCTGTGTCTGGTACTGCAGCTCAGTGATACAGCCTGGGGACCTGAGTGGGGATAAGGAGGAGGTGAACTGTTTGGGAAGTAAATTTTAGAACAGTCTATTAAATTTACTTGCCGGACTGTCAGAAATACATGTGACACGTATGGACTCATGTTATGTTGAAGAATTCATAGTCCCTGATATGTAGGTCTCCTCCTATAGTCCAGGGGCTGTCATACCTGAAGGCGGCTATAGCGTTAACCACACACCATTGGTTGATGCTCTGTGTATTGTCACTTTATGGCGCTGTACATTTTCTGTTAGCTCACCTGATGTAGATAGTGTAACAAGGTTATATGACATGCAGACAAGCCCTGTATATAGGTGGCATGTCTGTATATAAAGACTATGTAGTGCTGGTGCACTCCTGCCAGTCCCTGGTGATCGTCCATAAAGACATACCTATTCATCTGATACAATTCACACCAACAATTTATTTCAAGGGATTATCCAGGCTTAGTAAAGGCCCTACTACACGGAACGATTATCGGCCGTTATGGCCGATAATTGTCCTGTGTAATAGAACACAACGATCAGCCGACATGAACAATGTGCAATTACACTGAACGATTAGTGAAAAAATGCGGTGTGGCTTGGCAACTCAAGACAAGACAAGAGCCGTGCTGTTTCTGGAAGAAAGCTGCCATGTTTTTCTTATCCTGGATAGATAGGATATAGAAACATGGCAGAGTAGAATTCCCAGTATTTGAGAATGATTCCATTCCTATAGACGAGCCCTGGGATCCAGATGCTTCAGGTTTGTAATCTGCTAATAATCCTGTCTCCCACAGATTACTCCCTTCGAGGCCTCCCTGGTGCTGTGTATCGGGAAAACCTGGGGTGGAATCACAGACCCTATTGTTGGATTTTGCATTAACAAAAGCAAATGGACCATAATTGGACGGCTGATGCCATGGTGGGTGAGATCCTATTGCAGTGATACTCTTATTGGGGATGTTTTTTCAGCCTTAAAGGATTATTCCAGTGGGAAAAAATTCAGATCAACAGTGCCAGAGATTTGTAATTTACTTCTATTTTAAATATCCAGTCTTCCAGTACTTATCAGCTGCTGTATGTCCTGCAGGAAGTGGTGTATTCTCTCCAGTCTGAAAAGCAGGAATGGTTTTCTATGGGTAATGCTACTGTTCTGGACAGTTCCTGACATGGACATCAGTGGCACCAGAGAGCACTGTGTCAGACTGGAAAGAATACACCACTTCCTGCAGGGCATACAGCAGCTGATAAGTACTGGAAGACTGGAGATTTTGCAATAGAAGTAAATTACTAATTTTTGGCACTTGCTTGGACCAGTTGATTTAAAAGAAACTTTTTTTTCGCTGGAGTACCCCTTTGAACATATATGGGCCATACACAGGTGGTCCATATAGTAGCGATGAAGTAAGAGAAGATTTGGAGGATGGCCAGTGTATGTCGGTTTGCTGGTCCCCATTCAGGTCAGTTATATCCTTAGCTGGGATATTTTTGGTCCCTGATGGAAATTAGTGTGAATGTAGTCTAAGGGTCAGAAGAGGACCCATAAGATCCCTTCCTTCTGTCTAAAAATAACCAGTGATCATGGTTCCTTTCTTAAAGGGAACCTGTCACCAAGATAATGCTATGTAATCTATCACCATCATGTTATAGAGCAGGAGGAGCTGAGCAGATTGATATATAACTTTGTGGGAAAAGATTCAGTATAACTTGTAACATGTTGATTGAAATCCCAGATCATTCTGTGATAAGGAGTCCAGTGGGCGGTGTCACTCAATGGACGGGACTCTTTAGCATAGAAACATCAGAGATTTCAATCAATAAATTACAAGTTATACTGAATCTTTTCCCATAAAGATATATATCAATTTGCTCAGCTACGTCTGCTCTATAACATGATGCTGATAGCTTAGGTAGCATTATCATGGTGACGGGATCCCTTTAAGAGATTGGACCCATATTCCACGTCTCTATTTTATCATCTTGGACCCCTGATACCAAAGTAATTTGTAAGTATAAGGACCTGCTCCTTATACAGCGCAGCAAGCAGGATTACTTGTCTGCAGCAGAGTATCAGGTTTGAGCAGTTTCAGCACCAGGTGAGCGGACAGCGGGCGAAATCACAGGACAGAGACATCTTACACCAGGGATGGGGAACCTTCGGCCAACGGCTGTCCAGGCATGATGGGAATTGTAGTTTTGCAACAGCTGGAGCACCGAAGGTTCCCCATCCCTGTCTTACACACTCCATAGAAGGATATCCTCTATATCAGGTGTAGGGAACCTTGGCTCTCCAGCTGTTGCAAAACTACAACTCCCATCATGCATGGACAGCCAAAGCTTTAGTGTAAGTAGTTGCAGTACTTCCCTCCTGCAGCAGGTTGTATTGGGCTCAGTGTAAGTAGTTGCAGTACTCCCCTCCTGCAGCAGGTTGTATTGGGCTCAGTGTAAGTAGTTGCAGTACTCCCCTCCTGCAACAGGTTGTATTGGGCTCAGTGTAAGTAGTTGCAGTACTCCCCTCCTGCAGCAGGTTGTATTGGGCTCATTGTAAGTAGTTGCAGTACTTCCCTCTTGCAGCAGGTTGTATTGGGCTCAGTGTAAGTAGTTGCAGTACTTCCCTCCTGCAGCAGGTTGTATTGGGCTCAGTGTAAGTAGTTGCAGTACTTCCCTCCTGCAGCAGGTTGTATTGGGCTCAGTGTAAGTAGTTGCAGTACTTCCCTCCTGCAGCAGGTTGTATTGGGCTCAGTGTAAGTAGTTGCAGTACTTCCCTCCTGCAGCAGGTTGTATTGGGCTCAGTGTAAGTAGTTGCAGTACTTCCCTCCTGCAGCAGGTTGTATTGGGCTCAGTGTAAGTAGTTGCAGTACTTCCCTCCTGCAGCAGGTTGTATTGGGCTCAGTGTAAGTAGTTGCAGTACTCCCCTCCTGCAACAGGTTGTATTGGGCTCAGTGTAAGTAGTTGCAGTACTCCCCTCCTGCAGCAGGTTGTATTGGGCTCAGTGTAAGTAGTTGCAGTACTTCCCTCCTGCAGCAGGTTGTATTGGGCTCAGTGTAAGTAGTTGCAGTACTTCCCTCCTGCAGCAGGTTGTATTGGGCTCAGTGTAAGTAGTTGCAGTACTTCCCTCCTGCAGCAGGTTGTATTGGGCTCAGTGTAAGTAGTTGCAGTACTTCCCTCCTGCAGCAGGTTGTATTGGGCTCAGTGTAAGTAGTTGCAGTACTTCCCTCCTGCAGCAGGTTGTATTGGGCTCAGTGTAAGTAGTTGCAGTACTTCCCTCCTGCAGCAGGTTGTATTGGGCTCAGTGTAAGTAGTTGCAGTACTTCCCTCCTGCAGCAGGTTGTATTGGGCTCAGTGTAAGTAGTTGCAGTACTTCCCTCCTGCAGCAGGTTGTATTGGGCTCAGTGTAAGTAGTTGCAGTACTTCCCTCCTGCAGCAGGTTGTATTGGGCTCAGTGTAAGTAGTTGCAGTACTTCCCTCCTGCAGCAGGTTGTATTGGGCTCAGTGTAAGTAGTTGCAGTACTTCCCTCCTGCAGCAGGTTGTATTGGGCTCAGTGTAAGTAGTTGCAGTACTCCCCTCCTGCAGCAGGTTGTATTGGGCTCAGTGTAAGTAGTTGCAGTACTCCCCTCCTGCAGCAGGTTGTATTGGACTCAGTGTAAGTAGTTGCAGTACTTCCCTCCTGCAGCAGGTTGTATTGGGCTCAGTGTAAGTAGTTGCAGTACTTCCCTCCTGCAGCAGGTTGTATTGGGCTCAGTGTAAGTAGTTTCAGTACTCCCCTCCTGCAGCAGGTTGTATTGGGCTCAGTGTAAGTAGTTGCAGTACTCCCCTCCTGCAGCAGGTTGTATTGGGCTCAGTGTAAGTAGTTGCAGTACTTCCCTCCTGCAGCAGGTTGTATTGGGCTCAGTGTAAGTAGTTGCAGTACTCCCCTCCTGCAGCAGGTTGTATTGGGCTCAGTGTAAGTAGTTGCAGTACTCCCCTCCTGCAGCAGGTTGTATTGGGCTCAGTGTAAGTAGTTGCAGTACTCCCCTCCTGCAGCAGGTTGTATTGGGCTCAGTGTAAGTAGTTGCAGTACTTCCCTCCTGCAGCAGGTTGTATTGGGCTCAGTGTAAGTAGTTGCCGTACTCCCCTCCTGCAGCAGATGTGGCACCGGCTGAGCTCGGGCAGACGCTGCTAGAACGTCCTGTTTTCATTATCACCGCACAATCAGCCGAGGTGAATCCCCTGCAGCCCTTTATCCCACAGACGGCCATAGAACCTGACTCAATACATCACCATTGTCTCACAGAACTGGTGACCGGCATTGTCCCTTTGTTTTTTGGACTTTTTTTTTTTTAGCAGCTCCTGGTATGGACAGTGCTCAGCTCCACCACAGATCAGATCAGATATACAGGAGGGGAGACGGCTTCTTATACATCTATTATATCACACTGCTGCTGTCCGCACGCTACACAATGAAGTCCACTATTTATGGTTCTTTCATAGTAACTTTGTGATTTTTCTTCCTCTCCCTTGGTGTGTTTTGTTTTTTTTTTGCTCCATGGTGCCAATCTGTTTTCCTGGTATCCATCTCTCTTGCCCCTCCCCTTGGTGTCAGTGTTTAATACCCCTGTCCCTGCTGTCTGTTTATATTATTACTATGTCTGATGCTCCTCTTTGTTGCCCCTGTCCTTGGTATCCATCTTTGATATCTGCCTGTGTTGTCTGTCTCTGTTATTTCTGTCTCTTGTATCTGTCCCTGTTGCCCCTGTCTGTGGTCTCTGACTCAATGCTTTGAATCTGTATAGTCTGGAGGTAAGAAGGGAAAGAGGGAACATGATGGAAACCTTTACATATGTTACAGGGGGAAGAAGGGAAAGGGGGACATGATGGGAACCTTTATATATGTTACAGGAGGAAGAAGGGAAAGAGGGAACATGATGGAAACCTTTATATATGTTACAGGAGGAAGAAGGGAAAGGGGGGACATGATGGAAACCTTTACATATGTTACAGGGGGAAGAAGGGAAAGGGGGGGACATGATGGAAACCTTTATATATGTTACAGGGGGAAGAAGGGAAAGGGGGACATGATGGAAACCTTTATATATGTTACAGGAGGAAGAAGGGAAAGGGGGGACATGATGGAAACCTTTACATATGTTACAGGGGGAAGAAGGGAAAGGGGGGGACATGATGGAAACCTTTATATATGTTACAGGGGGAAGAAGGGAAAGGGGGACATGATGGAAACCTTTATATATGTTACAGGAGGAAGAAGGGAAAGAGGGAATATGATGGAAACCTTAATATATGTTACAGGACTAAATAAGGTTCAGGAGGGAGGTGTTTTTAGAAAAAATCTCAAGAACAAGAGGACACAGTGAGAGGTTAGTTGGGAGAAAGATCAGAAGCGATGTGAGAAAATATTACTTTACTGAAAGAGTAGTAGATGCTTGGAAAAAACTTCCAGAAGATGTGGTAGGTAAATTTACAGTAAGTGAATGTAAACCTACCTGGTATATACATATATCTATCCTAAGATAATAAAAGATGGACTAGATGGACCGGGGGGGAGGGGTCCAATTCTGTTACCCCTGTCTATGGTCTCTGTCTCCCCTGTCTCTAATGTATATACCTGTTGCCCCCAGTGCCCTTCACTAGTTTCCTGTTTCCCAGCAAACCGTCAGGCTAACCGTATCCTGTCCCCTCCATACAGCTCTGACCTGATCTCCCCATACCAGACCTCTGTCTGTTCCTCCCCTTGTCCGCTCCTCACACAGTCATCTCCAGGATTTCTCCTGAGCTTCCTCCATACTCTGGAGCTCACTGCCGTGATACATCCGCCTATCACCCTGTGACCAGGGTTACTGCTTATCATATATATAGTGCGCTAAAAAGAAATATTAATAATAATCATCATAATAATAGTTAGAGATGAGAGATTTACATTACAAAAGAAGCAAATCACTTTGTTTGCTCGGCACTCGGTTTATATTCTCAACCAGGAGCTTTGCCGCTCCACCTTGGGTGCCTGGAAAAGCTGGATTCAGTCCTGGGAAACTTCTCCCAGTTTCCCAGGACTGGATCCAGCTTTTCCAGGCACCTGGGGTGGAGCGTCACGGAGACCAAAGGCAGTTGGTGTATAAACTGCTCCTCTCTAATAATAATCTCTGGTCTCACCCCATTATATCATGGCATTGGTAAGGAATGGCATAGCCATTTGTCTGATGTGACTATACGGCCGTAGTTCATAGAATAATATACGATACTATGAGAGGTTGCTATATGTTGTGTCATCTGATCTCTGTGTTTCAGGATCTTGGGGTGCACCCCATTTCTTGTGCTCTCTTATTTCTTCTTGTGGTTTGTTCCTCCATTTGTGACTGGAAGAGTCTTCTGGTATCTGCTGTTCTATTGCTCCTTCCAAGCACTGAGCACGGTGAGTATCATACAGTGTCATATCCATTACATTCATTTACCTGCCCTGTCACATGACTCCACTTGCTGAATCAGACGCTATCTATTGACATATTACAGACTTTGTGCAGTACTTTGGCGCCATCTAATGGTGAATTGCTCGAATTACATCACACATTGTTGCATCGTTTTTTTCACAGTGACATCAGGGCCCGGATTTGCAGCGTGCAACAAATAGATAATAAAATAGAAACCAGTGAAACACGAACAGAAACAATGTTTCGCCATTATGCCATAGAAGTCAATGTTTATGTTTACCTATATGCTGAAAACACAAATGTCAGTGTGAACTGAGCCTGACAAGATTACTCTATGGATGATGCTGTTATTTGGTCACTGTACGTTGGGCTTATTTAAGCACTATATGGTGTATAGTATATCTGTTTTAAATCCCTATCATGTCAGTTTCTGCTGAAGATGTAAATTATTTTTTCTTATTGGTTTTTGATTGGGAAGTCAATATCCAGAAACACTGCCAAAAAACACAAACAAAAAAAAGACAAGAGAAAAACTGCTTTCAGTTTTCTGGACATTTTTTGTGGATTTTTTTTCCACCCCTTAAAAAAAAACTATGCAAAAGTTCAGTCTGAGGGAAGCCTTAAAGTGTTTCTGTTGTTGCAAAAACACTTTGGACATGTCATAGAGACGCCATGTCAAAAGTTTTAATTGGTCCGTGTCTGAGTGTTCACACCTGTACAGATCGGGAAATAGAGTGGGGAGAGGACCAGGGTGCAGCACATCTTCTCCCAGCTCTGTGTAAGAAAAGACTTATAATGGAGCTCTATGGAGTCTGACTCTTCTCCTGATCAGTGCGGGTGTGAACACTCAGACCTGGACTGATAAGAGAAAAAAATTTAGAACAGTTTTTTATCATGTATATGACAGTGACAATTCTTCCAGTGTTTTCCAGTACTTATTAGCTGCTGTATGTCCTGCAGGAAGTGCCGTATTCTTTCCAATCTGACACAGTGCTCTCTCACGCCACCCCTGTCCTTGTCAGAAACTGTCCAGAGTAGTACCAAATCCCCATAGAAAACCGCTCCTAGACAGAGGTGGCAGCAGAGAGCACTGTGTCAGGCTGGAAAATATATACCACTTCCTGCAGGGCATACAGCAGCTGATAAGTACTTACAGAATTGAGATTTTTTTTAAATAGAAGTAATTTACAAATCTTAAAGATATTCTCAAAATGGGAATCATCAGCCCATCATTTATTTAGTTCAATGAAAATCTGTATTAAAATAAACCTGCTTTAGAAATATATATAGCTCTTGGGTTCTTAAGAAATAAATATTTTTTTCTAGATTTACCATGTTCCATATACAACACTGACCATGTTCCTTAGCACAGACCAGACAGAAAGGGATTCCGCAACAGCGTACCGTAAGTGTGATATATACATGTATTATAGCAACCTGCTGTGATAGCTTTGGATTAGAGATACATTTATCACTGACTAAGCTCACACCCTCAGGGTGCGTTCACACCTACAGGATCTGCAGCAGATCTGCAGCAGATTTGATGCTGTGTTCAGTTATTTAAATGAAATCTGCTGCAGAAAATCAGCTGCAGATCCTGTAGGTGTGAACGCACCATAAGGCAATAAAACATAACTTATAGATCAAAGAATAAAAGAGACCAAACAGAAACGTGAATTTAAAGTGCTACTAGCCACTGCACTGCAGAAATTGTTAGAGGGGACTCAGAATAAAAGGCCAGGGAAGATGTGCTCTCTCACAGCTACATTAGATACGAAAACTCACCCAGGGTGTCACCTGGGTGCGATGGGTGGGGTGCACGACCAAGTAGAGGCAGCTACTCCCCCCATCTGGAACACAGGGGGGGGGGGGGGGTAAAAAAAGACAAATTTGGTCAGCTCTCCTTGAACACCATTCACACTAGGCAGGAGGACGTTGCTATGGCTGAAATTGTAAACACACAAAAACATAGAAAATGCAAGTACATAAAATAAATACAGTACTAGAACCAGGCTCACTATATAAATAAGGTACCAGAACCAGGCTCACTACATAAATACAGTAGCAGAACCAGGTTCACTACATACATAACGAGAGAACAGAGAATGCTCTTCATGGTGAAGGATCATCAAAAGAATCAGTGAATTAAGCAGGAGTCTAAGAGTGGATTCCCTCACCTGATAAATAAGGCACTAAAACCAGGTTTACAATATAAATACAGTACCAGAAGCAGGCTCGCTACATAAGTAAGATACCAGAAGCAGGCTCACTACATAAATACAGTACCAGAACCAGGCTCACTACATAAATACAGTACCAGAACCAGGCTCACTACATAAATACAGTACCAGAAACATGCTCACTACATAAATACAGTTCCAAAACCAGGCTCACTGCATAAATAAGATACCAGAACCAGGCTCACTACATAAATACAGTACCAGAACCAGCCTCACTACATAAATACAGTACCAGAGCCAGGCTCACTACATAAATACAGTACCAGAATCAGGATTACCACATAAATACAGTATCAGAACCAGGCTCACTATATAAATAAGGTACCAGAACCAGGCTCACTACATAAATACAGTAGCAGAACCAGGTTCACTACATACATAATGAGAGAACAGAGAATGCTCTCCATGATGCAGGATCATTAAAAGAATCAGTGAATTAAGCAGGAGTCTAAGAGTGGATTTCCTCACCTGATAAATAAGGAACAAAAACCAGGTTTACAATATAAATACAGTACCAGAGGAAGGCTCACTACATAAATAAGATACCAGAAGCAGGCTCACTACATAAATACAGTACCAGAACCAGGTTCACTACATAAATACAGTAACAAAACCAGGCTCACTACATAAATAACATACCAGAACCAGGCTCACTACATAAATACAGTACCAGAACCAGGCTCACTACATAAATACAGTACCAGAACCAGGCTCACTACATAAATACAGTACCAAAACCAGGCTCACTGCATAAATAAGATACCGGAACCAGGCTCACCACATAAATACAGTACCAGAGCCACGCTCACTGCATAAATTCAGTACCAGGACCAGGCTCACTACATAAATACAGTACCAGAGCCAGGCTCACTGCATAAATTCAGTACCAAAACCAGGCTCACTGCATAAATAAGATACCAGAACCAGGCTCACTACATAAATACAGTACCAGAGCCACGCTCACTGCATAAATACAGTACCAGGACCAGGCTCACTACATAAATACTTTACCAGAACCAGGCTCACTACATAAATACAGTACCAGAGCCAGGCTCACTGCATAAATTCAGTACCAGAACCAGGCTCACTACATAAATACATTACGAGAACCAGGCTCACTACATAAATACAGTACCAGAACCAGGCTCACTACATAAATATAGTACCAGAACCAGGCTGACTATATAGGTACAGATAGAAGCCCAGTTGAAATATATAAGGTGACTTTATCATTTGTGACTATTTCCCACCCAATTTTCTTATACATACAAACCTTGATAAATACCACCTCCCTCCTATTCATAACATGACCAAACGTTCTTCTTTAGGAATGACTATGGAGGTGCTTGGCACTCTCATTGGAGCTGCTTTACAAGGGCAGATAGTGGCGAGCGCTCACACTTCTCATCACTGTCATGTGGATAATGGGACCGTGAACATTTCTATGAATGCCACATACTCTCCGGTGAACAGCACCTTCTTAACTCCAGGATCAACAGATTACAAGCTGCATGCTGTAAGTATGGAGAGATATATTGGAACCTTGTTGTAGAAGCGTAGCACCGGCACTACTCACTAGGCATGGTTCATACTTTTAGGCAGACTAGTACTTATGCAAGGCAATAATATAGCATCCGGGGTGCTCCCCATGAAAGTCAGACATTCCTTGATAAATCCACTAATATGAAGAAAAAGATACGGGGGCACTCACTGTTGTGATGCGTAGTCTGTATTTCAATTGCAGGTTAAAATACAGCAGGTACATCTGTGGCGGGCTAGGACGCCAAACACTATTCACACAAGCTATGACAGCCGTTTCACGCGCATGCGCGCTTCGTCAGATCTGAGCCTTCTAATAGGGTGTTTTATAGTGCTCCTTATATGAACGTTTTAAGTTGTATTACTGTACCTTTATGTTTAGAGGAACGTCTACATGATCTCTGCTGGCGTGATCGGCTGTATATATGTGCTCTGCACCGCTGTCTTTTTCCTAGGAGTCAGAGAGAGAAATGGTGAGACTTCATCTAAATATTGGTTGAATTTTAGTTAAAGGGGTTATAAGGGATGAGAAATATCTGACCACATCTGTCTATTGCGGGGGTAGGGAACCTTGGCCCTCCAGCTGTTACAAAACTACAACTCCCATGATGCTTTAGCTTTGGCTGTCCAGGCATGATGGGAGTTGTAGTTTTGCAATATCTGGCGAGCCAAGGTTCCCTACCCCTGGTGTCCTGTGATTATGGTGGTGGGGTCCCATCCCTTTGCTCCGTGCTGCCCATACTCCTGCCTATCTTTTCTTCTGTATTGGAAAGCCTGTCTTGTAATCCAATGACTTTACCTATAAATAACTTCATATTTTTGCAGATACGTATATCATGTCTCCAGGGAAGGTTTTACCATTTTGTAGTGGTTTCAAAAAATCCATGCGGCACAGCCCGTACTGCTTCCTCATAGCTTCCTTCCTGCTGATTTCTGCTGCTGTTCAGGTAAATGGTCTTTATGCTCGGCATGAACCAAGGAGGAAAGGTGATAACAAGCTGATCAGCGGGGGTCCGGCTTCTAGGGCATACACCTTCAATAACTATCGGCCAACAGTTATCTCTCCTATCCTCCATATACACAGGAATCTTCTGCACGGCAAAGCATTTCTGTGTTCTCTATGGAGAGCTCAGAGTTAAGACTGCTCTGCCGGCGGCTTATCTTTCCAAGAACAAAGGGGTCGGGCAGTGATTTTTCATCACGCTCAGGACCTGTCTCCACTGGCATCATCTGTTGGTGAATGGTTGGGAGTGCCCCATATCCTTATACTGACCGGGAGTGGCGGGTACATCCAACAAAAGTATAAAGTGTATGGGCATCTTAAAGGGGTTGTCCAGCGAAAATCTTTTTCTCTCAAATCAACTGGTGTCAGAAAGTTATACAGATTTGTAATTTACTTCTATTAAAAATTTTTTTTAATAGAAGTAAATTACAAATCTAAATATCTTTCTGACACCAGTTGATTTGAAAGAAAAATATATATAGATTATATTGCTCTAGTAGAGTAACTTCATTCACCTATCACCTTCTCTCTCTAATCTATCAGCTTCAGCAGAGCAATTTTGTCCTTTTTTGCACACATGCTGCAGGAGAATTACGGGATCACTTCCAGAACTTGGTGCTGACCATCTTGGTGAGTTGTCCTACAATCCTTCCCTTACCTTCTATGCTGTTTTAAAGGGGTACTCCAGCAACAACTACAAAAATCTTTCAAAACAACTGGTGTCAGAAAGATATACAGATTTGTAATTTACTGAAAAAAAACCCTCATGTTTTCAATACTTATCAGCTGCTGTGTGTCCTGCAGGAAGTGGTGTTTTCTTGTATTCCAGTCTGACACAGTGCTCTCTGCTGCCACCTCTGTCCATGTCAGGAACTGTCCAGAGCAGGAGAGGTTTTCTATGGGGATTTGCTGCTGCTCTGGACAGTTCCTGATATGGACAGAGGTGGCAGCAGAGAGCACTGTGTCATACTGAAAAGAATACACCACTTCCTGCAGGACATAAAGCAGCTGATAAGTACTGGAAGCCTTGAGATTTTTTTTAAGAGAAGTAATTTACAAATCTTTGGCGCTCTCTGACACCAGTTGATTTAAAAGAAAAAATAATTGTCGGAGTATCCCTTTAAGCCACCATGGATCTACATACAGTATCTGCACCATGCTTTGCCCTGTTAGTTCTTTTTGGATTTAATGTACCCATTGTACAAGAAGATAGTCAGGGTCCTATTACATGGTTCGACTACGGCCCGATCATTTTAGTAAATGAGCGCCAATCTGCTAGATCTGCTTTACTGGACCTATAAGAGCAGCTTGGACATTGTTAGCGATGTCCATGCAGTCCTTGCCCAAACACCTTTTATCTTACCTCTCCCCGCTCCTGGTCTTCTCTCCTGTGCTGTGCAGCTTCCCGGTCCCAGCGACAGCAGCGCCTGAGCGGCCTGTGATTGGCTGAGCGGACTATCAGCTGCCGCTGCTGCTGCTGCGAAGCAAAGGAGAGAAGACCATGAGCGGGGAGAGGTAAGGTATCAGGTGATTGGGCAATTGTTACCTGTCGGCTGTGCACCGCTATTACATGTAGCGATGCGCACTGTGATTTTTGGTCCTAACCTAAGCCAATGATCAGCCGAAAAAAAGGATTACAATAAAGAAGTGGGAGAATCTTGTACTACAACTCCTATGCTTCATCTTGAACCCTGTGAAAAGCAGCTCTGCGCCAGACGTCCGAGTACTCCACACATCCTGCCTCTGATGAGTGAATCTGCACTTTGATTGGCTGATCCTTGTCTCTATTGTATGGAGCAATAATCGGCCAAATCGCCTCCATCCTCAGGCATTGAGATGGCTAAGGATGGGGAGAGAAGCCTTTGTAATGCTGCACATACCTGCACTTGCTGTGCTGTTTTGCTTTTTTTTCTAATGGAATAAATCTCCTTGAATTTTGTTTTGCCTTTCAAATCATGGAGGGCCGTTATATATTACTGGAACCCTGGATGGGGTTTTCCAGCTGGCACCCTAAGCTGTTTTATGTGCGGCTACATCTGCTTTAACTAGATAGATAGATAGATAGATAGATAGGAGATAGATAGATAGATAGATAGATAGATAGATAGATAGATAGATAGATAGGAGATAGATAGATAGATAGATAGATAAGAGATAGATAGATAGATAGATAGATAGATAGATAGATAGATAGATAGGAGATAGATAGATAGGAGATAGATAGATAGATAGATAGATAGATAGATAGATAGATAGATAGATAGAAGATAGATAGGAGATAGATAGATAGATAGATAGATAGATAGATAGATAGATAGATAGGAAATAGATAGATAGATAGATAGATAGATAGATAGATAGATAGATAGATAGATACTAGATAGATAGGAGATAGATAGCAAACAAGATGGCTGCAGCACTCCAATATGATGGAAAAAGTCTGGGTTTATTTGCCCATGAAACAAGGTGCGACGTTTCAGCTCTAACAATAGGAGCTTTTCTCAAGCAGAGAACAAAATCAGTAGTGGGTGGACATGATCCGCTGTTGTGTGCCGTGACTGAGCATTAGACCTATTAGACACAGCAGCTTGTAATGGACTAAGATTACAGACACTGTAATTTATTAACTTTGTCACATTATGATTATGCTCTGCTGGACTGTTTTGATATCTACGGGAGATCAGGGACACCAGTAGAGCCGCCCACCATTGGGGTGACTGGTGCACCTGCTGAGAGCCCCTCCTGGTCCAGTGACGTAACTGACACACGCACCGCCTACTCACACGCACTGATTTGCGTTCCACTATGGTGTTGCGTTCCACGGCTTGCTCCCTTGCTCAGACTTGGCGTCTTTGGTCCCGCAGTGTCCATACGGATTTTTTTTTTTTTTATTTGCCCCAGCTGAAGGTCCGGTACGGTGAGCGCTCACTCGTTGTTCCATGTGCATGTAATTGCGTGATTAACTTCCATTACCTTTTAATAACACATTAATTCATATCTATTTTCACTTTCATGTAACCTAATTAATACTTGTATGATGTATTTAGACAATATAATTGCACGTTTGCTGTGAATTTCACGGTTTATCATGTTTACCACACTAATTGGATATTTGATGATGATTGTATACACAGTTGTATATATATATATATACCCCTTCCGGGGCTAATGTTGTTCGCTGCTTGAGAAAAGCTCTTATTGTTAGAGCTGAAACGTCGCACCTTGTTTCATGGGCAAATAAACCCAGACAAATAAACCCAGCACTCTCAGTACGTACGGGACGTAACAGAATTTAAGGAACATCGGGCATACGATTTTACTCCCACCACAAAAACAATAAACTCTGAATCTGAGGCTACAGCATCAGAAACTGACCAATCTGATACTGAGCCCAATTATCGCCGACAATCGACATGGGGAAGGGGAGGATACAGGGGGAATGGGAGGGGCAAAAAATTGACCTACAGAGGCCAAAAAACAAAAAAAACCCGTACACGAACATCACCATCTGTACCTTCCTATTCCTCACAATCAGCTGTGGATTCACAATCTCAAAATGTAGAGGTCCCTTTTTTAGAGAAGGAGGCGCCATTTCCCAGGCGCACCAAGCAAGCAGACACATAAACGATAGTCAACTGCAGATCATCAACTTGGCTGATAGGGTTTTGACTAACACTGAGGAACAGGTCCTTCGGAGAGGTTTGTCGTTTGTTCCGACTACACATTTCAACCCTTTTTCCTGGGTAAAGGATCTGAATTTATTTTCTCGTAAATTGAGGTGGCACAAATTCTATAAACATGTTGATCGACGCACATGCGCCGAACTTGACATATCACTTACTGAGTTACCAGATGTCCGAATGTTGGCTGAACTTTACGAGGAAGGACAGATACAACCAGGACAGGGACCATTCACAGGACTGCGCCCTAGAAGCACCAGATTGCCGCCCTTGGAGGATACCACAAATATTGAGTTATTTCTACAGCTGGTGATTTCTGATCTGGAGAAGTTGGATAAAAAGCACCAACCTACAAACTTATCCAGAGAAGAAATGCAGGCCTTCCTTAATCTTGAGCAGGATGACTCAGTTATCATCAAACCCTCGGATAAGGGCGGCAATCTGGTGCTTATGGATCACTCTAAATACCGTAATATGTGCCTAACAATGTTGAACAACAGGGACTGCTATGCAATAGTGACAAGGGACCCAACAAATCTGTGATGACTTGAGACCACTCTTGGAAGCAGCATTAAGGGACAGACTCATTGATAAGAATTAATTTTTGTTTCTTATGCCAAAACATCCGCAAATACCCACATTCTATGCTTTGCCGAAGGTGCTCAAGGGCCTCCATCCACTGCGGGGCAGGCCCATAGTTTCTGGAATAGACTCTGTTACCCAGAACATCAGTGTCTATATTGACAAAATCCTGAGAGAATATGTCGAGGGTCTGCCATCCTATACTAGGGATAGTATGGACCTGCACAATTATTTTCTATATGACGGGAAGTTCTACCACCAACTCAGGGGGACAGCAATGGGGAGCCCTTGTGCCCCCACATATGCTAATCTCCTCCTGGGTTGGTGGGAGGACACAATAGTTTTTCCCGAAGGGGAACATTGGTGGATTCATCGGATCCCCTTTTGGAGACGTTATATAGACAATGTTTTACTCTTGTGGACTGGCACGAAGGAGGAGTTCAGTGAATTTATGGCTGCCCTAAATCAAAATGTTATTGGTCTCTCCTTCACAAGTGAGATCGCAGAGGAGTCTATCTGCTTCCTTGATGTAATGATATCCAAGAGGGACCATGGACTAGTGTCCTCCTTGTATAGAAAACCCACAGCAACCAATAACATTTTGCATTGGCAAAGCCATCACCCAACACCACTAAAACGGGGAATCCCGAAGGGACAATTTATACGAGTAAGGCGTAATTGTATGGACGATCGAGAATTTGACCATCAAGCTAAAAAACTGCGACAGAGACTAGGTGATAGAGGGTACCCCCAAGATGTCCTGAGTCGTGCGTATAATCATGCAAAGAGTAAACAACGAGCTGAACTTATGACACCATGAGACAGAGATGTAAGTGACAAGTACATCAGACTTATTGGCACATATGATAGTCACACCCCAGAAATTAAACAGATTTTGGACAGATAGTGGCCGATCCGGACTTGGCGGAGGTTCTTCATGAGGGTCCAAGTGTCACGTACCGACGGGGACGTAGTATCGTAGATCGTATTGTACACAGCCATTATAATCGACCAAAACAGCCAGGGACCTGGCTGGATCGAAAGATTCTGGGCTGTTTTAAGTGTGGTAGATATAAGGCATGTAAGCATATTAAGACAACTAAACACTTTACATCAGCCGCCACTAACACACAATATGACATACACGATTTTATTAACTATAGGGCAAGGGGTGTGATCTATCTTGCTTCCTGTAACTGTCCATTTAATTATGTGGGAAAAACGTTCAGGGAATTGAGAAGAAGAGTGCTTGAACATTTGTGTGATACTGACAATAGAAGAGAGACCCCTTTGGCTCAACATATGCTGGAACATCATGCAGAATCACCAAGAGAGGTGTCATTTGTTGGGATTGAGTGGGTTAGACCCTCGATAAGGAGAGGTGATTGGGATAGGAGAATACTTTGTAAAGAATCAGAGTGGATATATAGATTAAAGTCCCAGAAACCACACGGCCTTAATGATAAACTTACGTTTACATGCTTTATCTAGTGGTTTCCCCCTATGAAAATATGGAGCCTTTGTCTGGTTGTGTTTTCTTTTAGAGACTGTGTTATTTTTGTAATGAGCTGGTTGGGATATCGACCCTAGGATGTTATCAAGATTCATGATTGTATGGATTCTCTCATCGTTTATCAATAATGAGTTCAATCTAAAAGAATTCTTTACTTTTTGTTTAGGTGATTTTGTTGTCACAATTAAATCAGGGATATTAAATATAAATAGCCAAATTACCCCCTAGAATATAGGGAGGAATATAGGAGAATAGGGAAAGGTTCCGGACGGGGTCGCCCTTTTTAGGGCGAGTGCTCCGTGTTTTGATAGGGACAAAAAAAAGAGAAAACAGGGGCGCCTCCTGGTATAATAAAGTAAGATATGGGAGCTCAACAATAATGAAAAAGGAAGAGGCTCACCTGAGTTGTGCTATATTCTAGGCACAACTCTATACAGCATAGTGTTGGATTATAGACCGCAGCTCCGGCCGGAGAACCACAAACCAGGGGTGGAACAAAGAGCAGAGTGGGAGCCACTGGGGGATCACTGGACCTATCGGACTCCGGTACAGCAAGCGGGCGCAGGTCTCACAGAGGAAGTAACCAGCAGATGGTCATATACGACCAAAAGAGGGAATCCACAAAGTTATAGGGTTAGATTTTATTTGGCACAACGCCTTTTTCAAGTCCCGATCAAGTCCCGATCATGGGGGTTGACACCAGAACCATCTTTGCTGGCACACACACGTGGGGGTCGTGAGTTGTCCCAAGTGGGGCTATGATTTATTTTGTTTCTCCTCTGATGTTTTGTCTCAGTCACAATGTGTTGACTGTGGGGGATTGTCCTCAGGTTTTTGCGGCTAATGCTGTGAGCTTATATCGGCATTTCATCTGTTATAATATGACAACTTGAACAATGATTGTTAGCCCTGTTGGAAAATATTGTGATAATCAGAGGGGATAGAACGGTATATGGAAATATTTCGCACTTTTTGTTTTGGTGATGCTCCAAGTGCTTTATCGGAGGTCATAATCAAGTGTGTTACCCATATTCTCTATTCGATACATAATCATTACTCTGACCCCATGTTTTTAATCGGCTACCTCACCGTGATAATTATCATTTAGACACCATATTGGTCTGATAAGTCTCCTGAGGATTCCAGTCTGTAACACTGGGTGAAACGCGTCGAGACAGAGACAATATATAAAGATTTGTAGTATCTGAGACCTACATTTGTGGCAGGTAGATACCTATGAGGTTACATTTATCTAGATGTGCCTTTTTGTAGTATTGGATTTTTGTTCTTTTTTCCTCTATTTTAAAATATATTTAATAAAAGTTAATTTTTAATATGTGGTTCTGTGAAAAATAAACCCAGACTTTTCCATCATAATGGAGTGCTGCAGTCATCTTGTTTGCTGTATAATACCCACTTGGTGAGACAGACAGCACCTACCTGCTTCATTTTCCATGTGCAGCAACAATTTTTGACTAGATAGATAGATAGATAGATAGATAGATAGATAGGAGATAGATAGATAGGAGATAGATAGGAGATAGATAGGAGATAGATAGATAGGAGATACATAGATAGATAGATAGATAGATAGGAGATACATAGATAGATAGATAGATAGATAGGAGATACATAGATAGGAGATAGGAGATAGATAGATAGATAGATAGATAGATAGATAGATAGATAGGAGATAGATAGATAGATAGATAGATAGATAGGAGATAGATAGATAGATAGATAGATAGATAGATAGATAGATAGGAGATAGATAGATAGGAGATAGATAGATAGATAGATAGATAGATAGATAGATAGATAGATAGGAGATAGATAGATAGATAGATAGGAGATAGGAGATAGATAGATAGATAGATAGATAGATAGGAGATAGATAGGAGATAGATAGATAGATAGATAGATAGATAGGAGATAGATAGATAGATAGATAGATAGATAGATAGATAGATAGATAGATAGATAGATAGATAGATAGGAGATACATAGATAGGAGATAGGAGATAGATAGATAGATAGATAGATAGATAGATAGATAGATAGATAGATAGATAGATAGGAGATACATAGATAGGAGATAGGAGATAGATAGATAGATAGGAGATAGATAGATAGATAGATAGATAATAAATAGATAGATAGATAGATAGATAGATAGATAGATAGATAGATAATATTTGAATGTTTTTATCATCTGCAGATTTCGGCTGTCCTCAGTATCCCATTCTGGCAGTGGTTTCTACAAAGATTTGGCAAAAAAATGGCAGCTTTTGGAATCTCTGTAAGTATTACTGCAGAACATGGCGCTGTATAAGTGTATAAGTTGTAATAAAAAACACATGCTGTGAGTGGTGGAAAGGAGTGTGTACAAAGAAAAGAAGAGATAGGTCAGAAAAGAAGAATATCTCCATTGGACAATAAAAGTACATAATATATAAGAAATAGTAACCCTTTCTTAGCTTCAGCTGTGCAATCCCTAAGAGCATATACATAAAACACTGACATCTAGTGGTGAAATTACAAAATACCTTCATCACCATTTAGCTTTGAGAAAAGAGCTTTTGTGACAGGTGTGAAACACAAAACACCTGTGGTGGGACACCACATGATGGAGTTGCTTTCAGGTTGCTGTGCCCTCCGCTGTTCATTCTCAGTACTTGGATGATTTTGTTTTGTAGTGGATGATCCCATTTGCCATCATGCTGGTGACCGTACCTAATGTGATAGTAGGATACCTGGTCGCGGTGTCATCAGGATTCAGCATTGCGGCATCTCTGCTCCTGCCATGGTTTGTACAGATTGAACCTGCAATGTAATAGATACAGCAGCTAAGATGTACTGTTTACCATAATGAAAAATATGACACGCAGGATAAAGCCTACCTGTCATCAAAAAGAACATTTTGCCATGTAACTGGGATATGTCAAAAGTTCTGAACCCTGGGGGTCCCCCTGCTGACACCCCCAGCGATCAGGAGAATGTGCTGCACTACCCCGCAGTCATTTCTGTCCATACACTTATAGTGGGACTGCCTAGGCCAGGGGTGTCAAACTGTTCTCCAGCTGCTGCAGAACTACAATTCCCATCATGCCTGGACAGCCAAAACTACATCAGTCCTGTCTGTTCTATGAGGAGGGGAGGAGGGACATTAGTCTGCAGCAGAGATCAAAGGATTACACAGCGGGACCTGTGTGAAAGCCTGTATTTAGAGGTTAGTGCTGACTTCAGAGGAAATAGCCGATGTTGTAGCTGTAAATTAACTCTTTGTTGTCCTGTTTTGGGGCCTCATCTCCCTTAACCCCTTAAGGACAGAGCCTGAAATGGCCTTAAGGACAGAGACAAATTTTATGAATATGACCTGTGTCACTTTATTCATTTATAACTTCGGGATGCTTTTACCTATCCAGCTGATTCTGAGATTGTTTTTTCATGACATATTGTACTTCACATTTCTGGTAAATTTGAGTCGATACTTATACCGAATTTTTATGAAAAAAACCAAAATAATGTGAAAAATTGTGAAAAAATGCATTTTTCCAATTTAGAAACTCTTTTGCTTATACAGAAAATGGTTATGCCACATAAATTATATATTAAATAGCATTAGCAACATGTCTACTTTATGTTGGCGGCATTTATTAAACTATCTTTCCTTTTTTTTTTTTTAGACAATAGAAAGCTTAAAACATTAGCAGCAATTTTCCAAATTTTCAGCAAAATTTCAAAATCAGATTTTTTTTAGGGACCTGTTCAGATTCAAAGTGTATTTGAGGGGACTGTATGTTAGAAAGCCCCACAAAGCACCCCATTTTAGAAACTGCACCCCCCACTCTACAAAATCACATCCAGAAAGTTTTTTTAACCCTTTAGCGGAGTCACAGAAATAAAAGCTAAGTGTGTAAGAAATTTTAAATTTAAAATTTTCTGTGCAGAGATTTTATTGTAATCCAATATCTTTCATAATTATAAACCCATTACCAGAGAAATGCACCCCAATATTGATTGCCACGTTTCTGCAGTTTATAGAAATACCCCATATGTGGCCCTATTTCGCTATTTGACGCAACCACAAGCCTCAGATATAAAGGAGCGCCCAGTGAATTTCAACGCCTCCGTTATATTTGGTCATTTCTGACTGTACCACTTCAGGTTGGCAGAGGCTCTGGGGTGCCAAAATACTGGAAACCCCCCACAAGTGACCCCATTCTGGAAACTATACCCCTCAAGGAATGTAACAAGGGGTGCAGTGAGCATCTGGACCCCACAGGTGTTTCACAGATTTTCAGAACAATGTGGGTGAAAAAAGAAAAAATTTTTTTTTACACGGAAACGTTGTTCTAGCCTTCAATTTTTCATTTTCACAAAGGGATACAAGGAAAAAAAAACACCAAACGTGTAGCACAGTTCCCCCGAGTACGGAATTACCCCACATGTGGACATAAAGTGCTAAGCGGGTGCAGGACGAGCCTCCAGAGGGAAGGAGCGCCAATTGGCTTTTGGAAACTGGATTTCACTGGAATGGATTTCAAGGGCCATGTCACATTTACAGAGCCCTCGTGCTGCCAAGACACTGGAAACCCTCCACAAGTGACCCCATTCTGGAAACTACACCCCTCAAGGAATCTAACAAGGGGTGCAGTGAGCATATGGACCCCACTGGTAACGGGCACAAATGTGGAACAATGTGACGTGAAAGTGAAAAAATTCATTTTTTCACTTTCACGCCACAAATGTGCCCATCATCCAGGGGTCCATATCCTCATTGCACCCCTTGTTAGATTCCCTGAGGGGTGTAGTTTCTAGAATGGGGTCACTTTTGGGGGGCCTCCACTGTCTTGGCAACACAGGGCCTTTGTAAATGCGACATGGCATTTACCATCCATTCTAGCCTTATGGCGCTCCCTCCTTGCGGAGGCTTACCTTGCACCCGCCTGGAGCTTTATGTTCACATGTGGGGTATTTTCATACTTGGGGGAAGTTGCGCTACACATTTAGTGTTTTTTTTATCTTTTAACCCCTTGTGAAAAAGAAAAAATAAAGACTAGATCAATGATTTAGTATAAATTTTTTTTTTTTTTTTACCATAAATGTTGGTCTAGCCTTAATTTTTTCCATTTCCACAAGGGGTTAAAAGAGAAAATGAATGCAAAACGTGTAGGGTAATTTCCCCTGAGTACGAAAATACCCCACATGTGGGCATAATGTGCCATATGGGCACAGGGCAAGCCACCAGAGGGACAGAGCGCCATTTAGAGGCTGGAATGGAGGATGGAGGCCACGTCACATTTACAAAGCTCCTGTGCTGCCAGGACAGAAGAAACCCCTCACAAGTGACCCCATTCTGGAAACTACACCCCATAAGAAATCTAACAAGGGGTGCAGTGAGCATATGGACCCCACTGGTAACAGGCACATATGTAGAACATGTGCTGTGAAGATGAAAAATAATTTTTTTTTTATTTTCACGGCACAAATGTGGCCGTCACCAGTGGGCCATATGCCCGCTGCACCCCTTGTTAGATTCCTTATGGGGTGTAGTTTCCAGAATGGGGTCACTTGTGGGGGGTTTCTACTGTCCTGGCCGCACAGAGGCTTTGTAATTGCATCATGGCATCCTCTAATGGGAATGGCGGCCATACCTATTTAGCTGGGGAAAAGGGACAATTCTAATTTATTTGGGGGTATTAGGCCAATTATTAGTTTATAAGGTTGAAAATGACAGGTGTCCATCAAACTCAATCTGTGTTGATCCAGAGGAAGGCAAAAAACCCTCGTGAGGCAGACAACAGTAGCTTCATCATAGGGAAAAAATTCCTTACCGACTCCATAATGGCAAACAGAATAATCCCTGGATCAACGTGACCCCTGAAATAGGAATAAGGGACAGAATTTAGAAAATGTAGAACCCCAATGACGTGTGGTGCGCCTTGAAGCGATCCTTTATGCAGAGGCCGGGGGGATCAGGACAGGTGTCACACTGGAAAATGGTGTCCTTCCTGATCCCCCTGTTACGCCACACTCTGCACTTCTTTTGGGGTCTCCTGTTCTCCTGTGTGGGGGACGTCACCTGGAGAATGTTGTCCCTGTACGATACAGGGTCCTTCATATCCAGAAGCGCTGGGGCCCGCTCCGTGGCTGCCGAATATCAGGGCTTTGATCACTGCTTCCTGGAATTCAAGGAATTTCCCCGGGTGGCCGGCATATCGGTACAGCACAAAAGCATTGTACATCGCTGTCTGTACCAGATATACGGCCACCTTTTTAAACCACCATCTGGTTTTTCTCGTGGCGTTATATGGTTTGAGGACTTGATCTGAGAAATATACTGATCAGGGGCGTAACTAGAAATGGCTGGGCCCCATAGCAAACTTTTAATTGGGGCCCCCCCCCCCCTCAACCGACCACTACACCGTCAACACACCCAGCTCTACACAGGGTCTGTACTACATATAAATTACAGTGCAAATATAGTTAGTGACTCACAGGGGACGTCTTCTCTGATCGGAGTTCTTCCCTTTTCATCTTCTTCTCCATCTGTCCTGGGCCATTATGAGAACTTCTCCGAGCCACAAATACACAGAATCTGCCAGACAGACATATTAGGCTCCTCACTCTGGCACCATCCTCATCTCTATACACACTGCACATCTGTTTTGGCCCCTTTAAGCCCTCTTTCAGTGGGTAGCCCTGGCTCCTTATAGATAGTCCCTTGTTCAGTCTTCCACATAGATGGCCCTGTGTGCATCTGCTATAGTAGAGAGCCCCTCTGTGTTTATAGTAGATGACAACCTCTGTGCATCCCCTATACCAGGGGTAGGGAACCTCGGCTCTCCAGCTGTTGCAAAACTACAACTCCCATCATGTGTAGACAGTCAAAGCTAAAGCTGTAGTTTTTAAACAGCTGGAGAGCCAAGGTTCCCTATCCCTGTCCTGTAGTATATGGACCCCTCTGTGTAGTCCCCTTATAGATGACCCCTCTGTTTAGTCCACTAAAATACCCCCCCCTGCGCAAATATATATACAGCCCCTAGTGCTGTGCATCCCCCATATTATATATATATATATATATATATACAGCCCTATATATATATATATATATATATATATATACAGCCCCTAGTGCTGTGCATCCCCCATATTATATATATATATATATATATATATATATATACAGCCCTATATATATATATATATATATATATATATATATATATACAGCCCCTAGTGCTGTGCATCCCCCATATATATATACAGCCCCCAGTGTTCCCCTCTGATAAAAATAAAAAAACTGACAACTCACCTAACCACACGATCCCCCGTCGGTTGCAGGCCTCTTCTTCTCTCTTCATCTGCACCCGCCAGATCAGCAGCTTCCAGGCGAAGTCCCGGGCAGCGCCACCACTGAGCTCAGTGTGCGCCGCGGCGGCTGGGACTTCCGGTACAGGGTGCGCGTCACTTCCTGTACCGGAAGTCCCAGCTGCCGCGACGCACAATGACCTCAGTGATGTCGCTGCCCGGGACTTCGCCTGGAAGCTGCTGCTCTGTCGGGGGCGGGGGCAACACTCTTGTGATCGCAAGCAAATGCTGCTTGCGGTCACAAGAGTGATTGACAGGGCGGGAAGCCTATGGCTTCTCGCGCTGTCAATCAGAACACTGAACACCCGGGAGGCCACCGGGTGTTGTAGGCAGTAAGCTCCGGAGGCCCAAGCCACGGGCCCCCGATGCTAGGGGCCCCGTAGCAGCCGCTACGGCTGCTACGGCGGTAGTTCCGCCCCTGATACTGATCCTCCCATATACTGATTGTAGTCAAGAACACAATCAGGTTTGTTCACCACGTTTGTGGTACCACGTAAAGTGACAGGGGTGACGCTATTCCTGTGAATTGTGGTCAAAATAAGGACATCGCGTTTGTCCTTATATTTGACCAACAACATATTTTCACAGGCATAGGCCTTGCTCTCCCCCCTTTGAATCAGTTGTCTAACAGGGTGACTTGGTAGGCCCCTTAGATTTTTTGGCCCCTTAGATGACGTGTCTGGGGAGCAGGGGGCGGGATGGGGTCACCTGTCTGGGGGGCAGGGGGCGGGATGGGATGACGTGTCTGGGGGGCAGGGGGCGGGTTGGGATGACGTGTCTGGGGAGCAGGGGGCGGGATGGGGTCACCTGTCTGGGGGGCAGGGGGCGGGATGGGATGACGTGTCTGGCAGGCAGCCCGAGGCGTCCTCCTTGGACGCCTAGGTGGAAAGTCATCATCACTGGATGATGATGATAATGATGATAAGGATGAATGGAGGAAAGAAGGATCCCCCCATTCATCCTCACTGGCAGTTTCGGTGTCGGAGGCAATAAGCACGTATGCCTCCTCCGCCGAAAACACTCTCTGGGACATTATTCGGGGATTGGTGTATGGGGGGTATGTAAATGTGATGTAGTGTAGTGGTGTAGTGTAAAACTTTATTTCAAGTAATGTAATGTGTAATGTGGGGTAGTGTAGTGTAATGTACGTGTTTTTCACAGTAAGGGGGGGGGGAAAAAAAACCTTTGCCAAAAAAGGAGTTGCTGATAAATGCCGCACTTATGTGCGGTACTTATCAGCAGACAGTGGCGGTAGGATATAGAAAAAAAAGGGGAGGAAAAGAGGGAAAAAAACCCTATGCCAAAAAAGAGGAGATGCTGATCAGCACTCAGTGGCGGAAGGGCGCAAAAAAGCCTACACTAATCACTAAACACTAATCAGCAGCTAGGGGGCAGTACAAGTACCTGGACGAAGATCTACGAAGAAGACCGACGAAAACCGACGGGAGCCGAGCGGAGAACGACGTGGACGCCGCGGGACCGCAGATCTTCTCTCCAGCGCCGGGATCCTTCTCTGCACACCTCAGCTAACTGACTGAGGTGTGCAGAGAAAAGTAATAATATTTATTATTACTTAGATCGCCACTATTGGCCGGCCGGGCTTGGCCGGCCAATAGCGGCGATCGGGAGGGTGGCACCATGGCCCCCTTCAGTATACACACTAATAGTGATTGGTGCTGTCTCGGACAGCACCAATCACCATTGATTTCCGGGGCCCGGAAAATCACCGACAAGCTACGATGGTCTGCTGTGTATTACAGCAGCCATCGTTACCGGATCGCCGTGTGTTTACACACAGTGATCCGATAGACATTGGGCGTAAGCGTACGCCGTTTGCGTTAAGTACCACGCTGCGGGGGCGTACACTTACGCCCGATGTCGTTAAGGGGTTAACCCCTCCCCTCTCCATAAGAGAACCATGAAGACAGGGGGAGAGCTTTAAACTGCTTTCTCATGATAAAAATGCATTTTTCGGCTAATAAACCAAATTATAAAGTTTCTTAAAATCGCCTGTACTATTGATTTCTGCAAAAATAATTTAAATGACAGTGACACTTTAAGACTAATTTAAAGGGAAACTTCAGTGAATTCCCCCCCCCCCCCCCCAAATTAACTGGTCTCAGAAAGTTATACAGATTTGTAAATTACTTCTATTTAAAAATCCCAAGTCTTCCAGTACTCATCAGCTGCTGTAAGTTCTGAAGGAAGCCGTGTATTCTCTCCAGCCTCACACAGTGCTCTCTGCTGCCACCTCTGTCTATGTCAGGAACTGTCCAGAGCAGCAGCAAATCCCCATAGAAAACCTCTCCTGCTCTGGGCAGTTCCTGACTAGAGATGATCGAACATCGGAAAATCGCAGGTTTAATCGAACTTGAACATTCCTGAGCCTTCCGCATTACCTAGGCTGAATCCCGGAATTCCAGGCGGTCCCCAGGCACGCTCCTCCTTCTGCACGGACCGGGGAAGGCATCAGCAATCTAATGCAGAAGGTTCGGGAATGTTCGAGTTCGATCAACAAAAAAGTTGTGTCTGATTGTCTTCTAATCTTCCCAGGTCCATGCTTCCCGACGTTGTGGATAATTTCCGTCAGCAGAATCCTTGTGTAAATGGATTGGAAGCCATTTTCTACTCCTCATTTGTCTTCTTCACCAAGCTGTCTGCGGGGATCGCACTAGGGATCTCTACCCTGAGCCTGCAGTAAGTGAGGACTATTGTATGTTAGAGAGGAATGGACCCCAGGAGGCCAATAGTCACACATGCCCAATATTGGTGGTAACGTCATCTGCCATCAAAGAAAAGAATGTTAGCTAAATATAAAGTGCCCCCCCCCCCCTATAAAAAAAACCTGTGCCACCCTAAGCGCCTGCCGTTGGGTGCCTTGCTGCAAGTATGGCCCCATGTATACCCGTGACTGTGATCTTCTGTATACTACTAACTAGCTCTGCTGACAGATTTGCAGGTTACAGCAGTGGGGCATGTAAGCAGTCCTATCATGTGGTGCTGACGCTACAGATACTCATTGGCGCAGTCCCGTCGGTCCTCATTATTCTAGGACTTATCATCCTCATCTTCTACCCAATCACCGAAGACTCAAGGAGGGAAACGGAGCGAGCACTCAATAACATAAGGTAATGGCCCAAAGTGATTCACAGCTATGTTTAAATCCTCAGTGGGCACCATTATGTTACTTTGCAATAAATCTCATGCAATGGGGTACTGTACAATACGGTTGTGATTTACAGGGATTTAAGGGAGGCACTGGGGCACAAGTAAGACCTTGTTTGGGAACAGGAATTAACCCATTGCATTGCATAGCTTACCTGTCCCTGTGCCCACAATGCCCCTCCTGACTGGACTCCCGCCAATAGGCAATTTCCCGAGTTGGGATGTGTATTACCTCCGGGATCTCCAATAGAGCCGTCTTCAGCCTGCTGATGGACAGCCTGGTCAGCCAATCATTGACTGGAGCAGTTTTCCGTCCCAGTCACAGACTGGTTGAGCAACCAGTCCATCAGCAGGGTCACAACAACGGCTGTGGTGGAGATCCAGAAGCCCGATAGGGGTCCCGAAGCAGCAATGCGGTGCTGAAAAGGAATGGGGAGAAGTGAGTTAGAGCGTTTCTGTCCAGGCATGATGGGAATTGTAGTTTTGCAACAGGTGGAGGGCCGACAGTTTCCCCATCCTAAATAAGCCCACAACTGGGCAGATAGGATCCAAATAATCTCTATTTATAACACCCATAAGACATGGATGGAGTGCAAGCCAACGGGAGGTAGCCACACCCCCCACGTACAAAAGAAGGTTTTTATCGTGTGTATCGTGAGTCTGTACAGCAAGCACTTCACTTGCACCTGTAGGTTACTGGTGCACTTTGTCGGTACTTAGGCCAAAGGCAGCGAGCAACCTACAATGTGAACAGAGGCGGAGAGGTGCGGACAATTTTTGCTTTTTTTCTCACATAGGGAGAGTAGAACTGGGAATCCTTGTAGAAAAGGATTTGGATGTACTTGTAGTTCATAGAATACAGAACTGCACAATGTCAATCAGCTGCTTCTAAGGCCAGCAGGATATTGTCATGTCTTAAAACAGGCATGGACCCGTGGGCCAGGGACATATTATTACCGCTTTATAAAGCTTTGGTGCGACCTCATCTGGACTATGCTGCTCAGTTTTTTGGCACCGATTCATAGCAAGGATGTCCTGGAGATGGAAAAGGTACAAAGGTGTGCAACTAAACTGATAAGGGGCATGGAGCATCTTAGTTTTGAGGAAAGATTAAAAAAAATAATGTTTTTTTAGTCTTGAGAAGAGATGTTTTTAGGGGAGATATGATAACTTATTTAATTAAAACCGGTCACCACCTATTTTTGTTCCAAAGTAAAAAAACAATAATAAAGCAATCTCCAATAGTTCCTCCCATATATTGTCTCCATCACCTGTGACGTCAAAGAGCCTGAAATCACTGTTTAAGGGCCCTATTACCCAGGGCGATTATCTGTTAATTCAAAGTACTCTGTGTTTAGAAGATAGGAAACATGCATACTTACCTGTCTATGTTCCCGCACTGACCAGAGCCACTGCTGATACTTCCTAACCTGCCTTTGAAGTGACAGACCGCTCATCCAATCACTGGCTGCAGTGCTGTCCCGTCTTGGCCAGTGATTGGCTGAGAGGCCTGCCACTGACGTTAATGATGGCCGTTCAGCCCTTGCTGTACGATAATCTAGCAGATCGGCGCTCGCTAATCAGGTGTATCGGGCCGTGTAATACCACCCTTATTTTTTCCTGCACTATATGTGCATTATCTCTACCTAGGCATCTGGGCGGTGTCTTTCTCCAAACTAGAACCAACTATATATAAAGCAAGTAAGTAATTAAGGCAATGGCACACCAATGTGTCAAAATGTAGAAACAAAAAAAAAAATTAAAGATGATAAATGCATCAAAAAATAATGTAAACACAAACACAGAAGCAGTGCAATGCAGGTATAAGGTACAAAAGCAAAATAGAAAAAAGAAAAAACAATTAGGCTAGATGAAAAGCCGGACGACATCTTGGGGATACGCCAACACACCGGTGACCCAGCAGGGTTAATCATACCCCAAGAGGTGCGATTACAGCCCAGGAACTGTGACTGGTTAGGAGAAAGACACTGCCCAGATACCTAGATAAAACTAAATCACATACAGTGACTTTGGGCATTTTGAAAATACAGATGACCATCACAATATATTATGGGAACTATTGCACCTTGCTTTATTATGCTGTTTTGGGTGGTGAATTGTTCCCCTTAAGAGGGTTTTCCAAGTTTAAGAAAACAAAGCTACTTTTTTGCAAAAACAGCGCCACCCTTGTCCTTAGGTTGTGTGTGGTATTGAAATTCAACTTCATTCATTTCAATGGAACTGAGCTACAAAACCCCACACCCAAACTGAGGACAGGAGTGGTGCTGTTTCTATAAGAAAGTGGCTATGTTTTTTTAAGCCTGGGTAACCCCTTTAAGTGTATAAATAACAATCCTTAGTGCAAAATACCATACATGCCTATGTGAAAGTATAGAATCCCGTCTGCTCCCCTTCTTCCATCCATACCCCTTCTCTATATCCCTCTTCTCACCTCTCTTGGTTGAACTTGATGTGTCTTTTTAGACCTGTTTTTTCTTTAACCTTACTAACTATGTGTCCTGTTGGCTCCTTACCCTTGTACTGGTAAAGGAGTGCTCCAGGCAGGGTTTTTTTATTCAATATTGCTGGGTGGGGGGATTAAAACAATGACGTCCATTAACCTTCCCGCTGGAGCGCTGGAATTGGGGAGATAAGTGGACGTCAATGACATCATTGTTTTCATCCACTCGCTCTATGGTGATACTGAAAAAAGGCTTCCCGCCCCGGAGTACCCCTTTAGATAAGATGATAGAAGTGACATAATTTTACACAATACATTTCCTCAGGTTGCAGACACGACGCTCCACCCTCATTGTCATCTAAACCTCATGTCCGGCTGTGGAGAGACAAGTCTACAACACAGGAATATCAGCCACAAAACCATCAGCTGCATCTGCTCCATGTAGTATCTGGAGTCCGGGAACCATCAGCTGCATCTGCTCCATGTAGTATCTGGAGTCCGGGAACCATCAGCAGCATCTGCTCCATGTAGTATCTGGAGTCCGGGAACCATCAGCAGCATCTGCTCCATGTAGTATCTGGAGTCTGGGAACCATCAGCTGCATCTGCTCCATGTAGTATCCGGAGTCCGGGAACCATCAGCTGCATCTGCTCCATGTAGTATCCGCAGTCTGGGAACCATCAGCAGATGCCGCACGCTATCATCATGGCAAATAGCTGGAAAGAGGCAACACATTGTATCCACCTATGGACCATGTATCACTATGTTCTTCCCAGAATATGGGCGCAAATATTATCTATCAAAGACCCAAAACTGTTACATTCAGATTTATTTTGTACGTGTGAAGTAATTTTATTATAATAAGATGTAATTATAGTTATAGATTAGTACCACAGGTCTGCAGGTTATCAGGAGAAATGTCTCTTTCCCTATGGGCTGTAATATAGCAGGTACAAGCTCTCAGCCACCTGGCACTGATGGTACAGGAGCTTCTGTCTTTGGGCATTGATAATATTATGGGGGTTACCCGGCCTCGCCTCCTCATTAGACGCAGTAAGTGTCATTTATCATTATAACCTGATGGAGGCGCTCCGCAGAGGCGGATCCAGTTTTCCTTTTTCTAGGACATCACTGAGATCTGGGCTAGAAATGAACATCCCTATTATTTGCCCTGATATAAAACTAGAGATTTGTGGCTATTAGAACCAGAAGGAAAATGCAGGAAAAAAATATTTATGAAAACTTTTGTTCATTGTTTCAATCTGAAATAAAACTGCCATGTTCCTTGTTTCCTTGATTTTTTCTTCTTTATTTTCCATAGCCGGCACTGACAGACTGATGTATTGATAACTTTCCTCTATATGTATTCTTTCCAGTCTGATACAGTGCTCTCTGCTGCCACCTCTGTCCATGTCAGGAACTGTCCAGAGCAGAAGAGGTTTTCTATGGGGATTTGCTACTGCTCTGACAGTTCCTGACATGGACAGAGGTGGCAGCAGAGAACACTGTATCAGACTGGAGAGAATACACCACTTTCTGAGCGCCTGCCATGTTCTCTGTGTCGCCCCCTGGTGTCACACACAGGGGGCACAGAGACGGAGCGCACACACAGGAGGCATAGAGAGACGGAGCGCGCACACAGGAGGCACAGAGAGATGGAGCACACACACAGGAGGCACAGAGAGACGGAGCGCACACACAGGAGGCATAGAGAGACGGAGCGCACACACAGGAGGCACAGAGAGAAAGAGCGCACACACAGGAGGCACAGAGAGACGGAGCGCACACACAGGAGGCATAGAGAGACGGAGCGCACACACAGGAGGCACAGAGAGACGGAGCGCACACACAGGAGGCACAGAGAGACGGAGCGCACACACAGGAGGCAGAGAGAGACGGAGCGCACACACAGGAGGCACAGAGAGAGACGGAGTGCACACACAGGAGGCACAGAGAGATACAGAGCGAACACACAGGAGGCACAGAGAGACGGAGCGAACACACAGGAGGCACAGAGAGACCGAGCGCACACAGGAGGCATAGAGAGAGATGGAGCACACACAGGAGGCACAGAGAGAGATGGAGCACACACAGGAGGCATAGAGAGATGGAGCACACACAGGAGGCATAGAGAGACGGAGCGCACACAGGAGGCATAGAGAGACGGAGCGCGCACACAGGAGGCACAGAGAGACGGAGCGCACACAGGAGGCACATAGAGACGGAGCGCACACACAGGAGGCACAGAGAGATGGAGCACACACACAGGGGGCACAGAGAGACGGAGCGCACAAACAGGAGGCACAGAGAGACGGAGCGCACACACAGGAGGCACAGAGAGACGGAGCGCACACACAGGAGGCACAGAGAGAGACGGAGCGCACACACAGGAGGCACAGAGAGATACGGAGCGAACACACAGGAGGCACAGAGAGACGGAGCGCACACACAGGAGGCAAAGAGAGACGGAGCGCACACACAGGAGGCACAGAGAGACGGAGCGCACACACAGGAGGCACAGAGAGAGACGGAGCGCACACACAGGAGGCACAGAGAGATACGGAGCGAACACACAGGAGGCACAGAGAGACGGAGCGCACACGCAGGAGGCATAGAGAGACGGAGCGCACACACAGGAGGCACAGAGAGACGGAGCGCACACACAGGAGGCACAGAGAGACGGAGCGAACACACAGGAGGCACAGAGACGGAGCGCACACACAGGAGGCATAGAGAGACGGAGCGAACACACAGGAGGCACAGAGACGGAGCGCACACAGGAGGCATAGAGAGAGATGGAGCACACACAGGAGGCATAGAGAGATGGAGCACACACACAGGAGACACAGAGAGACGGAGCGCGCACAGGAGGCATAGAGAGACAGAGCGCACACACAGGAGGCACAGAGAGACGGAGCGCACACAGGAGGCATAGAGAGACGGAGCGCACACACAGGGGGCACAGAGAGACGGAGCGCACAAACAGGAGGCACAGAGAGACGGAGCACACACACAGGAGGCATAGATGACCCGAGAGGAAACCGCTGCCTGGACTGCAAGTGAAAAGCTATGTGTACTGCCCCCAAACCTTAGACAGTGGCTGCGTGGCCTGCGGGGAAAGGAGGGGGCTGATCTTACAGGCAGTGGCGCCGCAATGATGAGGCGACCTGAGTCGTCTGCCTCAGGTGGCGCCACCAGCTGTTATCATGGGGGCGGCCAGTGGCGTAGCTACCACGGTCGCAGCGGTCGCCGCCGCGACCAGGCCGCCGCGACCAGGCCGCCGCGACCAGGCCGCTACCAAGGGGGGGCCCGCAAGGCCCCCCCTTGCCACTGTGCTGCTCCCATCCCACTCCCTCTTGTGACCGCAAGCAATGTTTTGCCTGCGATCACAAGAGGCAGGCTGGGACGGCCCCCCGGCTGACTTGCGGGGCTGGGAGCATCTTGAGGGCAAAAAAACAGCCCTGCCCCCCAGCCGCGGTAAGCCCGCCAGCGCGCGTGACAAGAAGACTAGAGGAACCATTCAGGTGAGTAAAGATTTTTTAGTTTTAAAGGGCATGATGGGGGGTGTAGTGGTATGATGAAGGAACAAGAGGATGATGGGGGGTGTAGTGGTATGATGATGGAACAAGAGGATGATGGGGGGTGTAGTGGTATGGTGATGGAACAAGAGGATGATGGGGGGTGTAGTGGTATGGTGATGATGAAGGAACAAGAGGATGATGGGGGGTGTAGTGGTATGGTGATGGAACAAGAGGATGATGGGGGGTGTAGTGGTATGGTGATGGAACAAGAGGATGATGGGGGGTGTAGTGGTATGGTGATGATGAAGGAACAAGAGGATGATGGGGGGTGTAGTGGTATGATGATGATGATGGAACAAGAGGATGATGGGGATGTAGTGGTATGATGATGATGGAACAAGAGGATGATGGGGGGTGTAGTGGTATGGTGATGATGAAGGAACAAGAGGATGATGGGGGGTGTAGTGGTATGATGATGATGGAACAAGAGGATGATGGGGGTGTAGTGGTGTGATGATGATGGAACAAGAGGATGATGGGGGGTGTAGTGGTATGATGATGGAACAAGAGGATGATGGGGGTGTAGTGGTGTGATGATGATGGAACAAGAGGATGATGGGGGGTGTAGTGGTATGATGATGATGAAGGAACAAGAGGATGATGAGGGGTGTAGTGGTATGATGATGATGGAACAAGAGGATGATGGGGGGTGTAGTGGTATGATGGTGATGATGGAACAAGAGGATGATAAGGGGTGTAGTGGTATGATGATGATGATGATGGAACAAGAGGATGGTGGGGGTGTAGTGGTATGATGGTAGAACAAGAGGATGATGGGGGGTGTAGTGGTATGATGATGGAACAAGAGGATGATGGGGGGTGTAGTGGTATGGTGATGAAGGAACAAGAGGATGATGGGAATGTAGTGGTATGATGATGGAACAAGAGGATGATGAGGGGTGCAGTGGTATGATGATGAAGGAACAAGAGGATGATGGGGTGTAGTGGTATGATGATGGAACAAGAGGATGATGGGGATGTAGTGGTATGATGATGATGGAGGAACAAGAGGATGATGAGGAATGTAGTGGTATGATGGTGGAACAAGAGGATGATGGGGGGTGTAGTGGTATGATGATGGAACAAGAGGATGATGGGGGGTGTAGTGGTATGGTGATGATGAAGGAACAAGAGGATGATGGGGGGTGTAGTGGTATGGTGATGATGATGGAACAAGAGGATGATGGGGGGTGTAGTGGTATGATGATGATGATGGAACAAGAGGATGATGGGGATGTAGTGGTATGATGATGATGGAACAAGAGGATGATGGGGGGTGTAGTGGTATGGTGATGATGAAGGAACAAGAGGATGATGGGGGGTGTAGTGGTATGATGATGATGGAACAAGAGGATGATGGGGGTGTAGTGGTGTGATGATGATGGAACAAGAGGATGATGGGGGGTGTAGTGGTATGATGATGGAACAAGAGGATGATGGGGGTGTAGTGGTGTGATGATGATGGAACAAGAGGATGATGGGGGGTGTAGTGGTATGATGATGATGAAGGAACAAGAGGATGATGAGGGGTGTAGTGGTATGATGATGATGGAACAAGAGGATGATGGGGGGTGTAGTGGTATGATGGTGATGATGGAACAAGAGGATGATAAGGGGTGTAGTGGTATGATGATGATGATGGAACAAGAGGATGGTGGGGGGTGTAGTGGTATGATGGTGGAACAAGAGGATGATGGGGGGTGTAGTGGTATGATGATGGAACAAGAGGATGATGGGGGGTGTAGTGGTATGATGATGATGAAGGAACAAGAGGATGATGAGGGGTGTAGTGGTATGATGGTGATGATGGAACAAGAGGATGATGAGGGGTGTAGTGGTATGATGATGATGGAACAAGAGGATGATGAGGGATGTAGTGGTATGGTGATGAAGGAACAAGAGGATGATGGGAATGTAGTGGTATGATGATGGAACAAGAGGATGATGAGGGGTGTAGTGGTATGATGATGAAGGAACAAGAGGATGATGGGGGTGTAGTGGTATGATGATGGAACAAGAGGATGATGGGGATGTAGTGGTATGATGATGATGAAGGAACAAGAGGATGATGAGGGGTGTAGTGGTATGATGATGATGGAACAAGAGGATGATGGGGGGTGTAGTGGTATGATAATGAGGGGTGTAGTGGTATGATGATGGAACAAGAGGATGATGGGGTGTGTAGTGGTATGATGATGGAACAAGAGGATGATAATGGGTGTAGTGGTATGATGATGAAAGGGCAGGAGGATGAAGGGGGTGGTAGTATTATGATGGAGGTGTTTGTAGTATGATTATGAAAGGGCAGGAGGATGAAGGGGTAGTAGTATGATGATGGAGGGGCAGGAGGATGAAAGGGCTAGTAGTATGGTGATGAAGGGGCAGGAGGAGGGGACAACATGGGGGGCATCTGTAAGGGGGATAAAATGGGGGGCCATCTATATGGGGGATAACATGGGGGGCATCTATAAGAGGGACAACACAGGGGGCCATCTATAAGGGGGAAACATTGGGGGCCATCTATAAGGTGGACTACATGGGGGGTGTATACAATAGGGCATGCACAGAGGGGGGCATGTACTGTAAGGGGGTCACATAGTGTCAGGGCTACCTACTAAATGAGGGTGTAAAGGGGACAGTACAGATGTGCAGTTTTTAGAGAGATGAGGATGGTGTCAGTGTGAGGAGCCTAATATGTCTGTCTGGTAGATTCTGTGGATTCGTGGCCCAGAGAAGTTCTCATAATGGCCCAGGGCAGATGGAGAAGATGAAAAGGGAAGAACTCCAATCAGAGAAGACGTCCCCTGTGAGTCACTTGATATAACTGCACTGTAATGTATATGGTGTATAGATCCTGTGTACAGTGTCCACCTCTATATGACTGTATGAAGTGATATTGGTCTATGTACAGAGGATTATATTCAGTAGCAGTGGTGGGGTTAGTCACTATGTGATGGTATTATTTGTTACTTGTTATCTGGTACTGTGTTTTATTGGATTTAGTATACTGGATTTGGTCAGTAACAATATGGTGGTGATGGTTGTGGCGGTAATATTTCCCCTTGTGTACTGGTAATATTGGCAATATTGGTCTCAGTAAACAGGATTTGTTTAGTAACAGTATGGCGGTGATAATATTTCCTGTATACTGGTATTATTGGTAATATCAGTCTTGAGATATATATATACCAATAGCATTGAGAAAGGGGGGGCCCAAGTTGACCTCTTGCACCAGGGCCCAAGAGACATAAGCTACGCCCCTGGGGGCGGCATTCAGTGGCAGATTATAATATGGGCGGTTCGGGCGGCCGCCCACATTATAATCCGCCACTGATTGTACCATGTACCGGAGACCCCCGCGCCCGGACAGCATCTGTAATTAGATGCTGGGAGCGGGGGAGACTGTATTCATAAGCGCCGCGCTGTAATGAATCAGCCGCGCGGTGCTGTTACTACAGCGCGGCGCTTATGAATACAGTCTCCCCCGCTCTCAGCATCTAATTACAGATGCTGTCCGGGCGCGGGGGTCTCCGGTACCGGCATTCCACGTCCGTGATCCGTCAGGATCACGGAACGTGGGAATGCAGCCTTAGTCCCCCGGCTGATGTGCGGCTGCCGGAGGTGTCCCATCCTGTCCCCGGCAGCGCGTGCATCAGAGAGCTCCCTGTGCGCCGGAAGTCACAGCCACAGGCGCATGGTGAGCTCTCTGATGCGCGCGCTGCCGGGGACAGGACGGGACACCCCGGGCAGCCGCACATCAGCCGGGACCAGACCAGAGAGGCTGACGGGGGAACGGATGGCAGGTGAGTTGTGTGCTGTTTTTTGTTTTTGTTTTATCTGCTGTGCAGGGGGGAGGGGGGCATCTATAAGGGAGGGGGGAGAGGGGGACCATCTATAAGGGGGGGGGGAAAGAGGGGGACCATCTATAAGGGGGGGGGAAGAGGGGGACCATCTATAAGGGAGAGGGGGACCATCTATAGGGAGGGGGGGAGAGGGGGACCATCTATAAGGGGGGGGAAAGAGGGGGGACCATCTATAAGGGGGGGGGAGAGGGGGACCATCTATAAGGGGGGGGGGGAAAGAGGGGGACCATCTATAAGGGGGGGGGAAGAGGGGGACCATCTATAAGGGAGAGGGGGACCATCTATAAGGAGGGGGGGAGAGGGGGACCATCTATAAGGGGGGGGAAAGAGGGGGACCATCTATAAGGGGGGGGGAGAGGGGGACCATCTATAAGGGAGAGGGGAGAGGGGGACCATCTATAAGGGGGGGGGAAGAGGGGGACCATCTATAAGGGGGGGAGAGGGGGACCATCTATAAGGGGGGGCATTTATAAGGGGGGGCAGAGGGGGACCATCTATAAGGGGGGGGGAGGGAAGAGGGGACCATCTATAAGGGGGTGGGGAAAGAGGGGGACCATCTATAAGGGAGGGGAGAGGGGGACCATCTATAAGGGAGGGGGGAAAGAGGGGGACCATCTATAAGGGGGAAAAGAGGGGGACCATCTATAAGGGGGAAAGAGGGGGACCATCTAGAAGGGAGGGGAAAGAGGGGGACCATCTATAAGGGGGAAAGAGAGGGACCATCTATAAGGGAGGGGAAAGAGGGGGACCATCTATAAGGGAGGGGGGAGAGGGGGACCATCTATAAGGGAGGGGGGGAGAGGGGGACCATCTATAAGGGGGGGGGAGAGGGGGACCATCTATAAAGGGGGGGGAAGAGGGGGACCATCTATAAGGGGGGGGAGAGGGGGACCATCTATAAGGGGGGGCATTTATAAGGGGGGGCAGAGGGGGACCATCTATAAGGGGGGGGGAGGGAAGAGGGGACCATCTATAAGGGGGTGGGGAAAGAGGGGGACCATCTATAAGGGAGGGGAGAGGGGGACCATCTATAAGGGAGGGGGGAAAGAGGGGGACCATCTATAAGGGGGAAAGAGGGGGACCATCTATAAGGGGGAAAGAGGGGGACCATCTAGAAGGGAGGGGAAAGAGGGGGACCATCTAGAAGGGGGAAAGAGAGGGACCATCTATAAGGGAGGGGAAAGAGGGGGACCATCTATAAGGGAGGGGAAAGAGGGGGACCATCTATAAGGGAGGGGGAGAGGGGGACCATCTATAAGGGAGAGGGGACCATCTATAAGGGGGGGAGAAGAGAAGGGGGCATCTATAAGGAAGGGGGGGGGGGAGAGGGGGACCATCTATAAGGGGGGGGAGAGGGGGACCATCTATAAGGGGGGGGGAGAGGGGGACCATCTATAAGGGAGAGGGGACCATCTATAAGGGGGGGAAGAGGGGGTCCATCTATAAGGGGGGAAGAGGGGGACCATCTCCTAAAAGATCAGCACCCTCCTCTCCTGACATCCTCTGTGCTGCTGGGACTTCTCCTATAGGATTAGCACCCTCCTCTCCTGACATCCTCTGTGCTGCTGGGACCTCTCCTATAGGATTAGCACCCTCCTCTTCTGACCTCCTTTGTGCTGCTGGGACCTCTCCTATAGGTTTAGCACCCTCCTCTCCTGACCTCCTCTGTGCTGCTGTGACCTCCCCTATAAGATCAGCACCCTCCTCTCCTGACCTCCTCTGTGCTGCTGTGACCTCCCCTATAAGATCAGCCCCCTCCTCTCCTGACATCCTCTGTGCAGCAAGGGACCAAACATTATGTTTATTGGGGACAGCAGTGGGGGGGGGGGCAGTAGTGGATTATAATGTGGGCGGATTGACGGGGGGGGGGGGGCGTCATCCTATAGTTCACCTCGGGCAGCAGAGAGGCTAGAGGGGAGGTCACATGGTCACAGCAGCACAGAGGTTATCAGGAGAGGAGGGTGCTGAATTTATAGGGGGAGGTCACAGGGTCCCAGCAGCACAGAGGATGTCAGGAGAGGAGGGTGCTGATCTTATAATGAAGGTCCCAGCAGCACAGAGGATGTCAGGAGAGGAGGGTGCTGATCTTATTGGGGAGGTCACAGCAGCACAGAGGATGTCAGAAGAGGGGGGTACTGATCTTATTGGGGAGGTCACAGCAGCACAGAGGATGTCAGGAGAGGAGGCTGCTAATCTTATAGGGGGGTTATTGCAGCACAGAGGATGTCAGGAGGAGGGTGCTGATCTTATAGAAGAGGTCACAGCAGCACAGAGGATGTCAGGAGAGGAGGGTGCTGATTTTATACAGGCGTCACAGCAGCACAGAGGATGTCAGGAGAGGAGTGTGCTGATCTTATAGGGGAGGTCACAGCAGCAAACAGGATGTCAGGAGAGGAGGGTGCTGTCATTGCGTGCAGCTGCAGCCATGCCAACATGCACAGTGTGGGCAGGGCCGTATTAACAACTGCTGCTGCCCTAGGCACTAAACCTGAAGAAGCCCAATCTTGGGGAGCGTGGGGAAACCTGGTTTCGGCCACATGCATTTCTCTACATGTAGAAACATTCTGAATCGCGTTTTCATGATTTTTAACACCTAAATTTCCACATTGAATCAATGATTAGAGCAGTCTGCATATTGTCTGACGGAATTCTCACCACAGGATTGGTAGGTAGTAGCTCCAGGCATCATTGCCAGACCAGAACAACACCACCAGACCTGATTATACCTACCCCCACCCCCCTCAAAAAGACATCAGATTTACTGGCAAGTCTGAAAGGGAGGTGGGAGACTAAAAAAAATAAAAACAAACAACGTTGTTTCCTTGCCCCTGCTGCTGCCCCCCTGCAAGGTGCTGCCCTAGGCACGGACCACGGGTGCCTAGTGGTAAATACAGCCCTGAGTGTGGGGCTGTCAGGACTACAAGTCTCAAGAACCCTGCTGCTGAGAGTTGTTGTTATATTGGAAGGCTGCTGCTGCAACACTGCAACTCCCAGCATACCTCATTGTGCACTACAACTTCCAGCATACCCCATTGTGCACTACAACTCCCAGCATACATACTTGTGCACAACAACTATCATAGCCGCAGTCTGGGGGCCCTCCCCCCAGACTGCGGCTATGATAGTTGTTGTGCACAAGGAGGTATATTCGTATTTTTTTTGAGGTATTGAACTGGTATCGAGTATCGAAATAAAAAAGCTGGTATTGTGACATCACTAGCAGGGCCTAGGCCTGTAATGCCTCTCTGTGCTGGCTCCCCACCTCTCTGCAATTCAGTAACGGTCCAGGGCTGGATTGTGACCTCCTTTACCGGAAGAATATTGAGCTTGCGCCACTGCTAGCGGGGTGGTTCAGCCGCACTAGGGGGCCCAGGCTGGGCCTAAGTTGGATTTAATCCGCTGCTGCTTCTTGCAGGACATACAGCAGCTGATAAGTACTGGACTTTTTTTATACAGAAATAGGTTACAAATCAGTTTAACTTATTGACACCAGGTGATTTAAAAACTATTTTTTAAAGATGTGAAGCAAGGACTAAACATATTATAAATGCCATTTTTCCTATTGCCCTGGGGTCCTCAGGGTTTTCAGGGCTGCATACGCCTTGTAATGTATACTCAACCAGGGTGGATATACAGGACGCCAAGATCAAGGAAACTGTCTGGTCCGTAGCAGGTAGAGAGCTGCATACACAAGCATGTGGACGGGTTGTACAACCGCTAGTCACAGGGCCGGCGTCAGCACCCGGCTTACCTGGGCAGGTGACGGGCCCTGTTAGCAGCTAGCAGAACCTGATGGCAGGTGTATTTTGGCAACAGCTTAACAGTCGCTTGTTAGGAAACAGTCACTTGTGGGACAGTTTCTTTAGTGCAACGCTCTCTAACATGTGACTTTCCAGTTGCTGCAAAACTACAACCCCCAATGTGGACTGTTGGCAAGGTATAATGGCCGTTATAGTTTGGCAACAGCTGAAAAGTCACTGACTGGGAAAGAAAGATTTTTTAATTCAGTGTTCTCCAACAAGTGACTCACCTTCCAGTTGCTGCAAAACTACAACTTCCATCATGCACTACTGGCAGGACATGATGGGAGTTGTATTTTGGCAACAGCTAAAAAGCCAGTGGTTGGGAAACAATGATTTAGGAGGACAGTGGCCCAATTTATCTAGGGGTGCAGTGACGGGGGGCATTGTCACAGTTCATAAGTGCAAAGTTATTTTTGCACCAAGAGAAGAGCTAACTACAGACTGAAGCACAAGGTGCAGCTCACCTACAGATGGGGGGCACAAAGAGGGTCCTGTTACTGTTTGGGAGCTCTATGCCATCATGTATTGGGCTGTAAAAATCTGCAACATATCCTCCATGTCTGAACTCACCCTACATCATTCGGAGAGGCCATAAAAGCCTATTTCACATCTGACATTGTATAGTGGGTGACATGGCTAAGGCTAGGTTCACAATGCGTTTTATCCTATACGTTTAACGTATACATTTTATGGAAAAAACGGATGCAACTACCGATGCAATTGTGTGCCATCCGGTTGGAACCGGTTGGATCCGGTTGGAACCGGTTGGATCCGATTTTTCCATTGACTTGTAAACAACAACAACAACAACTTGGAACAACAACCTGACAACGTGCCCGGGCATGCTCATGACATCACTATGACAAGCAGTGACATCACGTAAGTGACATAATTGGTGATGTCATCTAAGGGCCCTATAAAGAAGGTGCCGAGCCCCAGAATCTCTGTTCTTAGGGACTCACTAGCGATCACACTGTTGGTATTACCTTGCTTTCTGCCTGTGTATACTGACAGTTATTTCTAGTGGTTTTATATTTTCGTCATTCCATGGAGAGAGAGGAGAGGATTGAGAGGGAGCTTGCCATTTTTGGCAACCTCCTTTGCTATTTGGTTCCAATCCTAGTGGGCTGTCTTTCCACCAGACAACCACTCAGCATGATTGAACCCTTCATCAACCCGCTGAGCTGGGGCAATTACATCAGCGACCCGCTCAGCTGGGACAATATCACCTTGGGCCTGGGGCCAAACAGCACCATCACAGACCAGACCAGCTGTAAGATTACCCCCATCCTGCAGAGGCCCAATTACACCACCAGAAACCTGCAGCGTCCAAACACCACCATTGGAGACCTGCCCGACTGTGACCTGATGTCCATCACCAGTCATGTCCAGAGCGCAGCAACCGCCTTTACTGACCTGCATAGCTGGCTGACTGCTGTTAGTGATGTGCTCAGCTGGACATCCACTACCAGTCGCCTGCTAAGCTGGACTTTCAGTAATAGTGCCCTGCTGACCTGGATCACGGCTGCTGTAGAGAGAGTGAGTGTAATCACCACCACCTGTGATTACATAAACTGGATCTGCAGCACCAGAGACCTGATCGCCTGGACCACCACCCTCACCCGCAGCAGCTTCCTGGAGATCTGGACCACCACAGCCACCTGGATCACCAACACCACCATCGGTGAGCTGACAACGTTTATTTTCACAGTCACCACCAGCGATCTGCAGGCCGCACTGAGCAGCATAAGTGAGAAGCTGGTGTGGATTGCCACAACCCTCCAGCTTCTCACTTGGCTGACCAGTCGCTGCAACAGGTGCGCTTGGCTGCTAACTGCGGGTGAGGCGTTGTCCTGGATGAATACCACCAGCAGGATGCTGATCGGCGCCCTACAGGGCATCAGACTTATAGTGCGATGTCTCTCCAGTACCGAGGAGCTGAGGAAATGTCTGGCCATCATATCCGAGGAAGTGCTCAGCGGCTTCCCCGCCACCACCACCACAGCACGCTCCGAGGGACATCCCTACCGCCGACGGCGAATTATTTGAAATGATGGGACAACATCACCAGGGGCCTGCAGTTCCATCAGAGAGCAGCCCAGCTGGAAGATTACCACCAACCTGCAGAGGCCCAATTCCACCACCACCAACCTGCAGCGTAGCATCTCCAGCACCATCAAAATGCAGAGCCCAAACAACACCATTGGAGACCTGCCCAACTGGAATATGACCACCTGTGACCTCATTTCCATCAGCAGCCATCTCCAAAGTGCAGCAACCACCTTCACTGACCTGCTTACCTGGACATCCACCGCCAGCCGCCTGCTGAGCTGAACTTTCACTAATAGTGACCTGCTGACCTGGATCACAGCTGCTGTAGAGCCAGTGAGTGTGATCACCACCGCCTGTGATTTCATCACCTGGATCTGCAACACAAGAGATCTAATCATCTGGACCACCGCCCTCACCAGCTTCCTGGAGATCTGGATGACCACAGCCACCTGGATCACCACTACTACTGCCGGTGAGCGGATCAGGTGGATTTCCACCATCAGCACCAGCGATCTGCAAGCAATCACAGCGAGTGAGACATTGTCCTGGACTACAACCACCAGCAGGATGCTGATCGGCTTCCTACAGAGCATCAGACTGATCCTGCGATGCTTCACCAGTACCGAGGAGCTGAGGAAATGCCTGGCCATCATCTCCAAGAAAGTGCTCAGCGGCTTCCCCGCCGCCACCACCACAGCACGCTCCGAGGGACATCCCGACCGCCGACAGCAAATAATTTAATAACTTAAATAAAGGTTTTTCTTGTTGCCAAAAATGTGTACTTATTTATGTCACTATACATTGTAGTAAGGTGTGCAAGGGTGTAAGTGTGTAATAATGATAATGTGGGGCACTAAAAACACCATACACCACCTCTCTTACACTGTACCTGTCAGCTCTGCCCCCCCAAAGATGGCCGCTCTGCCGTACTCACCGTTATTGTGTGAGGTGAGGAGGAAAGGGGAACTACAACCATGGTGGACGGCACACAGGAGCGCCCCCTGCTGGTCACTCTCCTTCTCCAGCTCTTCCCTCTGTCACTGGCTGTAGGAGTATACGCTGCCCAAAGAAAAACACCCGGTGGGGTCTCAGTAGATTTATCCTTGTTTCCAGATAGTAACCAATCACAGCTCAGCTTTCACATATTATTTGCCTTGGTAAAGTGAAAGAGGAGCTCTGATTGGTTGCTATGGGCTACTAAGGGAAATGTATTGTGCTGTTTTATAGCAAGAGACCCATAGCAACCAATCACAGCTTAGCTTTCATGTCTCACATTGCTCTGGGAACATGAAAGCTGAGCTGTGATTGGTTGCTATGGGCAACAGAGACTCTTACCATTAGAAAGCTTAAAGGGGTATTCTCCCAAGAGCTAAAAAAAAGGTAATGCTCCCAAACCTAGCTGGCCTTACTCACCAAGCCCCTCTGAGTATTTTGAGACGTCTCCCATCTTTGTAGCTGCTACTGTTCCTGAGTTACAAGTTTTTCTAAAAGCCGATCTATATCCAAGATAGGAAACGACATTCCCCATCATGCAATGCTTATGCCTGATGATGGTGAAGTAGCAGAGCTAAGACAATGAAGAAGATGATGACAGTGTAGCAGAGCTGAGATGGCGGTGTTGGTGTAGCAAAGCTGAGTTGGAAGTGACGGTGTAGCAGAGCTGAGTTGGGGATGACAATGTAGCAGAGCTGAGTTGGCGGTGACGGTGTAGCAGAGCTGAGTTGGCTGTGATGATGTAGCAGAGCTGAGTTGGTGGTGACGGTGTAGTAGAGCTGAGTTGGCGGTGAATGTGTAGCAGAGCTGAGTTGGCGGTGACTGTGTAGCAGAGCTGAGTTGGAGATGACCTTGTAGCAGAGCTGAGTTGGCGGTGACTGTGTAGCAGAGCTGAGTTGGCAGTGACCGTGTAGCAGAGCTGAGTTGGCAGTGACCGTCTGGCAGAGCTGAATTGGCAGTGACGGTGTTGCAGAGCTGAGTTGGAGATGACCTTGTAGCAGAGCTGAGTTGGCGGTGACCGTGTAGCAGAGCTGAATTGGCAGTGACGGTGTAGCAGAGCTGAGTTGGAGATGACCTTGTAGCAGAGCTGAGTTGGCGGTGACTGTGTAGCAGAGGTGAGTTGGCAGTGACGGTGTAGCAGAGCTGAGTTGGAGATGACCTTGTAGCAGAGCTGAGTTGGCGGTGACTGTGTAGCAGAGCTGAGTTGGCAGTGACCGTGTAGCAGAGCTGAATTGGCAGTGACGGTGTAGCAGAGCTGAGTTGGAGATGACCTTGTAGCAGAGCTGAGTTGGCGGTGACTGTGTAGCAGAGCTGAGTTGGCAGTGACCGTGTAGCAGAGCTGAATTGGCAGTGACGGTGTAGCAGAGCTGAGTTGGGGATGACCTTGTTGCAGAGCTGAGTTGGCGGTGACGGTGTAGCAGAGCTGAGTTGGGGGGAAGGTGTAGCAGAGCTGAGATGGCACTGACCGAGTAGCAGAGCTGAGATGGTGAGTGCCGCGGGTGAAGGTGGTGCCCCATGGCTGATCACGAAGGGGGGGGGGCACTTGGTGATCGTGCGGTGGAGGGGTTGGGCGGTGATCGCGGGCTCGGGTGCTGTTGGTGATAGGGGCGGAGCTTGTCGCGGGAGATCGGAGAGCGGAGCTTGCCTCTGGCGATTGTGAGGGGTGGAGCTTGTCGCGGGCGATCGCAGGGGGCGAAGATTTCCGCGGGTGATCTCCGGGGGGAGGGGGGGGGGCGAAGATTGCCGCGGGAGATTGCGGGGGCAGAGCTTGCCGCGCGGGGGGGCGCGGAGGCTATGCCCTGGGTGAGTGAGGGATGCCACGGGTGATGGGGGGGGCGGTTGGTTGTGGGGCGCGGGGCTGTGTGCTGCGGGTGAATGCTGGTTGGTGCCGGGAGGCTCTGGACACAGGGTTTGAGCTCTGGGCTGGGGGTGACCGGGTGGCTGCTGTTAGTTAGCTGCGCTGATCACTGTCTCCCTCTCTAACAGCAGCCACCCCATCAGTGTTCTCAGTCACTTCACTGTGCTGGGATTGAGGACACGTGATGCCGTCTCTGAGGGTGGGGGCCAGGAGCAGGGAGCGTGTCGGGTTGGACTGAGGTCTGATGATTCTATGCATTCCGTGGGGGTGAATGCAGCTGGATAACAGCAAAACTGTGCAGAATCCATAATAACTTTATATTGGAAAGATGAAAAGCTATGGGTGGGCAACGTATTAATGCAAAAATAATTTTGGGGGGAATACCCCACTAACAAATAACCCCCATTGTTAGTCAAAAGTTGTGTTCACACTTGCTGTTTTTAATGCATTTTTGCAATTTTCTGGCTATTTTGCTGCAAATTGCGCAACTTCTTCAAAATAGCAGCATTTTTTGCCTTGATTTTGGTGAAATTGGCAGAAAATAGCACAATGTTATTGCAAATTGATGGAAAATTCTGGCAAAAATGGATCAAAAACGCAACAAAAATGGGTTAAAAACACAAAATAAAGGAGATCTTACACATAGCGCCAGCGACCTGCAGCTGCCTCATATGTTCTGTGGCTGCAGATGGCAGCAAGTGACAAGTTCAGGTGCCGCCCCTGATTAGTGGCCAATCACCCCTCATATGTGGCGCTGTATTATAAATTGGGGGTGGTGGTGGGGCGCTGCTTAATGCTCATATGTGGCGCCATATTCAGTGACGCCGCAATGATGAGGCGACCTGAGTCGTCTGCCTCAGGCGGCGCCACCAGCTGTCATCATGGGGGAGGCATATGGCGGATTATAATATGGGCGATTTGGGTGGCCGCCCGGGGCCCGAGGCTCCGGGGGGCCCATGCCCAGCCGCCCACATTATAATCTGCCACTGATTAGCTGCATTCCCGGAATGCATGTACTGGAGACCCCCGCGCCCGGGCAGTATCTGTAATTAGATGCTGGGAGCGGGGGAGACTGTATTCATAAGCGCCGCGCTGTACTGAATCAGCCGCGCGGTGCTGATACTACGGCGCGGCGCTTATGAATACAGTCTCCCCCGCTCCCAGCATCTAATTACAGATACTGCCCGGGCGCGGGGGTCTCCGGTACCGGCATTCCACGTCCGTGATCCGTCAGGATCACGGAACGTGGGTATGCAGCCTTAGTCCCCGGGGTGATGCGCGGCTGCCGGAGGTGTCCCATCCTGTCCCCGGCAGCGCGCGCATCAGAGAGCTCCCCGTGCGCCGGAAGTCACAGCCACAGGCGCATGAGGAGCTCTCTGATACGCACGCTGCCGGGGACAGGACAGGACACCGCCGTCAGCCCGCATCAGCCGGGACCAGACCAGAGAGGCTCGACGGGGGAACGGATGGCAGGTGAGTTGTGTGCTGTTTTTGGTTTTATCTGCTGTGCAGGGGGGAGGGGGGCATCTATAAGGGGGGGGGGGGGAAAGAGAGGGACAATCTATAAGGGGGGGGGAGGGGACCATGTATAAGGGGGGGGGAGAGTGGGACCATCTATAAAGGGGGGGGAAGGGGGGCATCTATAAGGGGGGGGAGAGGGGGACCATCTATAAGGGGGGGGGAGAGGGGGACCATCTATAAGGGAGGGGGGAAGAGGGGGACCATCTTTCAATGAGTGGAAGAGGGGGACCATCTATAAGGGAGGGGGGAGAGGGGGACCATCTATAAGGGAGGGGGGAGATGGGGAACATCTATAAGGGGGGGAGAGGGGGACCATCTATAAGGGAGGGGGGAGAGGGGACCATCTATAAGGGAGGGGGGAGAGGGGACCATCTATAAGGGAGGGGGGAGAGGGGACCATCTATAAGGGAGGGGGGAGGGGGGGACCATCTATAAGGGGGAGGAGAGGGGGACCATCTATAAGGGGGGGGAAGAGGGGGACCATCTATAAGGAGGGGATAGGGGGACCATCTATAAGGGGGGGAAGAGGGGGACCATCTATAAGGGAGGGGGGAGAGGGGACCATCTATAAGGGAGGGGGGAGAGGGGACCATCTATAAGGGAGGGGGGAGGGGGACCATCTATAAGGGAGGGGGGAAGAGGGGGACCATCTTTAAATGAGTGGAAGAGGGGGACCATCTATAAGGGAGGGGGGAGAGGGGGACCATCTATAAGGGGGGGGAAGAGGGGGACCATCTATAAGGGGGGGGGGAAAAGGGGGACCATCTATAAGGGGGGGGGAAAGAGGGGGACCATCTATAAGGGGGGGGAGAGGGGGACCATCTATAAGGGAGGGGGACCATCTATAAGGGGGGGGAAGAGGGGGACCATCTATAAGGGAGGGGGGAGAGGGGGACCATCTATAAGGGAGGGGGGAGAGGGGGACCATCTATAAGGGAGGGGGGAGGGGGACCATCTTTAAATGAGTGGAAGAGGGGGGCCATCTATAAGGGAGGGGGAGAAGGGGACCATCTATAAGGGAGGGGGGAGAGGGGGGCCATCTATAAGGGAGGGGGGAGAGGGGGGCCATCTATAAGGGAGAGGGGGACCATCTATAAGGGAAGGGGAGATGGGGACCATCTATAAGGGAGGGGGGAGAGGGGGACCATCTATAAGGGAGGGGGACCATCTAGAAGGGGAGAAGAGGGGGACCATCTATAAGGGGAGAAGAGGGGGACCATCTCCTAAAAGATCAGCACCTTCCTCTCCTGACATCCTCTGTGCTGCTGGGACTTCTCCTATAGGATTAGCACCCTCCTCTCTTGACATCCTCTGTGCTGCTGGGACCTCTCCCATAAGATTAGCCCCCTCCTCTCCTGACCTCCTCTGTGCAGCTGGGACCAAACATTATGTTTACTGGGGACAGCAGTGGGGAAGGGGGGGGGGGGGCAGTATTGGATTATAATGTGGGCGGATTGACGGGGGGGGGGGGGGGGTCATCCTATAGTTCGCCTCGGGCAGCAGAGAGGCTAGAATCACCCCTGGCCATATTATAAATGTAGGGAAGTCGCCCATCTATGCTCATATGCGGCACTGTATTACAAATGTATGTGTGTGGGGGCGGGAACACCTATCAACCCTCATATACGGTGCTATATTAGGGCTTGTATGTATTGTCATACCTCCCAACCGTCCCAGATCCAGAGGGACAGTCCCGGTTTTGGGGTGATGTCCTGGAACGGCCCCCATGTGCAGGGCTGTATTAATGGCTGCTGCTGCCCTAGGCACTAAACCTGAAGATGCCCCATCTTCACGCACCTATTGGCGATACCAGACCTGACCAATACCACCATACCCCCCACCCCCTGGAAAAGACACCAGATTTACTGGCAGGTCTGAACGGGAGGAGGGAAACTAAAAAAAATAAAAAAAAAAAAATTAGTTTTTTCTGTCCCCCTGCTCCCTGGTGCTGCCCCCCTGCAAGGTGCTGCCCTAGGCACCGGACCACGGGTGCCTAGTGGTAAATACGGCCCTGCCCATGTGTCCCGCTGTCCCCCACCCCGGTGTTCGCCCCGGCAGCTCCTAATGAGCGCTCACAGCGACACCTACTGGCTGGGCGTATGCCCCCCCCCCCCCCTGACGCCGCTCCCGACGCTGAGGAGGCCGAGGAGGTGATGCACAGGCTTCTGGTGCAGGCTTCCTCTTCCAGCCCCGCGGCAACCGCACTCCTCTCCTGCCTGGCACAGATGATGTGAGAAGAGTGCAGGCTTCCATAGCTGCCAACAGGTATGACCCGGTAAGCCACGCCCCCACCACGGTAAGCCGCGCCCCCGTGCGCCCACCGCGGGGCTAACTAACCAGCAGAGTACACCGGGCCATAGGAGGAGAGACGCCATGGACAACAGGAAATATGGTAAGTATAATGGGTCAGTCTCTTAACATATTTCTAGTTGTCCATGGCGTCTCCCCTCCTCTGGCCCTGTGTACTCTGCTGGTTAGTTAGCGCTGCGGTGGGCGCTGGGGGCGGGGCTTACAGCGATGGGGGCGGGGCCTACCAGGTCATACTGTTTGCAACTATGGAAGCCTGCACCAGAAGCTCCACGAGATTGAGTATTAAAGGGCATACTAAGGGGGTACTCAGGGGCATACTAAGGGGGTACTAAGGGGCATACTAAGGGGGTACTAAGGGGCATACTAAGGGGGTACTAAGGGGCATACTAAGGGGCATACTAAGAAGGTACTAAGGGGCATACTAAGAAGGTACTAAGGGACATACTAAGGGGGTACTAAGGGGCATACTAAGGGGGTACTAAAGGGCATACTAAGAAGGTACTAAGGGGCATACTAAGGGGGTACTAAGGGGCATACTAAGGGGCATACTAAGAAGGTACTAAGGGGCATACTAAGAAGGTACTAAGGGACATACTAAGGGGGTACTAAGGGGCATATTAAGGGGGTACTAAAGGGCTTACTTAGGGGGTACTAAGGGGCGTACTAAGAAGGAACTAAGGGGCATCCTAAAGGGGTACTAAGGGGCATACTAAGAAGGTACTAAGGGGCATACTAAGGGGGTACTAAGGGACATACTAAGGGGGTACTAAGGGGCATACTAAGAAGGTACTAAGGGGCATACTAAGAAGGTACTAAGGGACATACTAAGGGGGTACTAAGGGGCATACTAAGAAGGTACTAAGAAGGTACTAAGGGGCATCCTAAGGGGGTACTTAGGGGCATACTAAGAAGGTACTAAGGGGCATACTAAGAAGGAACTAACAGGCATACTAAGAAGGTACTAAGGGACATACTAAGGGGCATACTAAGGGGCATACTAAGAAGGTACTAAGGGGCATACTAAGAAGGTACTAAGGGGCATACTAAGAAGGTACTAAGGGGCATACTAAGAAGGTACTAAGGGGCATACTAAGGGGGTACTAAAGGGCATACTAAGGGGGTACTAAGGGGCATACTAAGGGGGTAGTAAGGGGCATACTAAGGGGCTTACTAAGGGGTTACTAAGGAGCATACTAAGGGGCTTACTAAGGGGGTACTAAGAAGGTATTAAGGGGGTACTAAAGGGCGTACTAAGGGGGTAGTAAGGGGCATACTAAGGGGGTACTAAAGGGCATACTAAGGGGGTACTAAGAAGGTAAAAAGGGGGGTACTACAGGGCATACTCAGGGGGTACTAAGAGGATACTAAGAGGCATACTAAGGGCGTAATAAAGGGATACTAAGAGGCATACAACATAGGGGCATGCTATATACCATGTGGGGGCTAAAAAGGAGGGGTTATATTATGTGGGGGCTACATAGGGGGCTATACTATGTGCTTTTTGGGGGCTCCTGCACAGGAATGGGTCCTATACTATATAGGGGCTGCTACGGGGGAGGGTTATACTCTATGGGGACTGCTGCACAGGGGGAGGGGAAAGATGGCAAGAAACACAAAACTGAAGCAGAGAAGACGTTCCCTGTGAGTCACCGAATACCGGCAATACAATCACCTATAAGGTCTGCAGGTGCACAGCCTCATCTACCGCTATATGGTGACTGCTGAGGGAGAGTACTGCTCTGTGTATACTGGATGTTATGTAGTAATGGTATACGGGGGGATAAGTCACTATGTGGAGAAGATCTGGTGATAATATTTGTTTCTTATGTAATGGTAACAGGTGATGCGGTTATGAGGGGCGTGGCTACGGGGGGCGTGGCTACAGGGGCGTGGCACATTGCCGTGACTGTCCATCTTTCCTCTGCTCAAAAGTTGGGAGGTATGTGTATTGTAAATGTGTATGTGGGGGGGGGGGGCCTGATCAATGCTCAGTGTCAGTGAACTTTAGCCCGGCCATTACTGCTGTACTGCTCAGACGAACTTCTTTCTATTGAATTGGGATGCATTGGGGTGCATCCGTGTGTGCCTGCATCCTAATTCACCATTGCACACAATGGAATAGTGTGGCTGGAGCTGCACTCTCCATTGTGTGAACTGACATGTTAGTTTTCGTTGTGGACGCTTGCAATCCCGGCTGGAGCGTATACTATGTGTATAGTATACGCTCTTTCCTCTTAAATAAAGACACAACTCCATTGTACATAAATGCTTGTAATTGGAGATAGCCTCGGCACTACTAGCTTATGGCAATCAACACCGGTTGCAGGTGAACTTGGAAAGACATGGGGTGGGCTCGTGTTTGCAATAATATGGTGGTGCTCAACTGAGAAACACAGTCTCTTAGTAAATCACAGCAATCAGAAGAATACAGTGGCACTCACCAATTGAAGTTGCAAAATTAATTTCTTTATTTCATCACTGGTCACTGGGATGGGTGCAAACAGGCTATTTTTGCACCCATCCCAGTGACCAGTGATGAAATAAAGAAATTAATTTTGCAACTTCAATTGGTGAGTGCCGCTCCATTGTACATAATACTCATGTTTTTTAAAATTTTATAGTGAAGCTTATAGTTGTGTATTGGAGCGAGGCCCCTTTAAATATTACCATTTATTCCACTTTACACTATTAGGTTATTCTGATTGTTCCATCTAAACAATAGATAATAACAATGTTTATATATTTAATTAGGCATACATCAGTAATGGTTGTGTGAGAACAATGAGCAGATCCTGGAATACTGAGTGGAAAGAGCATTGTAAGGAGCTCCCAGATCTCGGCTTGTCAGTACAGTTACTGCCTGGAAGCCGGACTGTGATGAGCATTTACTGAGAAATTCAGCCAGAGAAAACTCACATGAAAGAGAAAATTACAGCTTCACAAGTCAGAAAACAGCAGCTTCCAGCAGGGCCCACTACTCCCCCCTGTATGACAGGGCGCCTCTTAATATCCTGCAGCATGGGAGGGGGCGCAGCGCTGCACATCAAGTCGCTGCAATATAAACACATTTTATTTCTTGCTATTTGCTAAAGGGAATCAGTTATAGATCTATTAACATCTTAAGGGTAGCTTCACACACACCGTATCGGATCCGCAGCTGATTTGATCTAAATAACTGAACACAGCATCAAATCTGCACCTAGTTATACTTGTAGGATCTGTCAAACTACTGTGGTAGCCACCAGAGCGGTTGCTATGGGGCCTGCCGCATCAGGGGGCTCTGTGGCCAACTCCTTTAATACACTGGGCAAGAACTCTGTCGGGGTGACCTTAAGCCTTGGAGAATACCACCTATTGCCATAAGAGATCACGGAATGCCAGATCCAGGAATATGGGCCTCGGGTTTGTACGGTTTGTACATTTGGGAGGAGCTAAACCCTTGTGACTACCCAAGGCGATCAGCGGGGTACTTCGGCCTTAAGTGCAACTTAACCAACACGCTGGGGACAGTCCTGGACAGTAGAAGGATTTCCTCAGAAGAAACACTTGTACTGTAGAACATTCAGTCACCCTATATGTAGACAGGCAGTAGATCCCGTTAATGGTAGTTGCCCCTCTTTAGGGTTTTAGCAGGCCATCATCCCCGTGGTGGCTTGTTCGGGGCCCTCCGGCAGACAGACAGCACATATATCTTCTATTTCTGTTAGGTGTGCAGCTCTCTGTCTGCTGGAGCGCCCCTAGCCGCCCTACTGGAGCTTAATTACAAACCACACCTGAACTGCAGACAATAGGAGTGCTATCTCTGGAAGAAAGTGACCGTGTTTTTGTAGCGCTGGATAACCCCTTTAACTTTTTATTTTATTGTGAAGCCTTTCTTGCTCTCCCTCCCATCCCTATCTCGGCTTTGCTAAAAGTCAGCTGGAAGCTGCATCCCAAGCAGAGATGAGAGAGGGAGCAAGGAGACATTCCAGTTTCCTTCAATTCAGAGGTTGGCAAGCATTTCTTTGACACTGCACAGGAAAATCAAAGCATTTTTCTATGTTCTTGAGGCACAGAGAAATATATGGTGTTTATTTAAATCTCAAGTCTTCGAGTACTTATCATCTGCTGTATGTCCTGCAGGAAGTGGTGTACTCTTTCCAGTCTGGCACAGTGCTCTCTGCTGCCACCTCTGTCCATGACAGGAACTGCCCAGAGCAGTAACAAATTCCCATAGAAAATCTCTCCTGCTCAGTTCCTGACATGGACAGAGGTGGCAGCAGAGAGAATACACCACTTCCTACAGGACATACAGCAGCCTGAACTGGGGATTTTTAAATAGAAGTAATTTACAAATCTGTATAACTTTCTGACAACAGTTGAGTTAAAAACCTGATTTTTCTCCAGAGTTCCCCTTTAAAATTATAATATCCCGTAATAAAGTTACAATAACACCAGTACACATTATCCCTCTCAGGCCCAGTACAATATTTTGGGGAATACAATACAGGTAATAGCTGCTCAGTAATACTGAAATCATTTGTCTCCCTTTCCCCCATTAGTTCGGCCTATCATCCTGAGTTCCCGGAGCCAGGCACAGCCAGCAGTGTTTTCCTCTTTCTTTAGTACGTTACCATTTTAAGTGCTTGCCAGATAGTTGGGATTATTTAACCATTCGGCACCAGTAATAGTATTTCACTGTATATTCAATCTGATTTGTCACTGGAGACTCTGAAATGCATGTCCGCAATGTATCATTAGCATTAAAGGAATATGTTTAATCATAATTATGATTAATATTATAATTATGGAGAAATAGAATAATTTTTTACATTTCTTTCATAATGTTCGATAACTTTTTAATATAATTTTATTAATGAAAATGTAGTTTTTTTAAAAAATTTCTTATTGTTTTCATTGACTGTCAGCCGTAAAGGGTGACACGGCCTCTCTGCTGCCACCGGTGACTGTGATAGGAACTGCAGGGCTTTAGAAGCATACGGTAATAGCAATACTGAGCCTCCCCTAATGTCTATTCTAATGCATATTAAAGGGGTTATCCAGCGAATATCTTTTTCTTTCAAATCAACTGATATCAGAAAGTTATACAGATTTGTAATTTACTTCTATTACAAAATCTCAAGTCTTCCCATACTTATTAGCTGCTGTATGTCCTGCAGGAAATGTTGGTTTATTTTCAGTCTGACACAGTGCTCTCTGCTGACATCTCTGGCCGAGATAGGAACTTTTCAGAGCAGGAGAGGTTTTCTATGGGGATTCACAGAGTTCCTATCTCGGCCAGAGATGTCAGCAGAGAGCACTGTCTCAGACTGAAAATAAACCAACATTTCCTGCAGGACATACAGCAGCTAATAATTATGGGAAGACTTGAGATTTTGTAATAGAAGTAAATTACAAATCTGTATAACTTTCTGATAAAAGTTGATTTGTAAGAAAAAGATTTTCGCTGGACAACCCCTTTAACATTAGAATAGACATTACCTTGTAGTAACATTGCAAAACTTTGCAGTTCCAGGCACGCCACTAGGTGGCAGTAGAGAAGCTGTGTTGCCCAATGCTGTTGCTCGCCAAAAAAAAAGTAGAAATTACATTAAGTTATATTACAAAGTTATATAGCTTTATGAAAGAAAAATGTATTTCTCTAGAATACCTCTTCAATATGTATATAATCAATCCCATTACACCACTGTGAGTTATAGTAGTCTCCTAAGCTGCAGAACTGTCTGCTATGTATATAGTATAGAGATCACGTGTACAATAATAACTTCCGTTCTCATTGTGTAGAAGAATGTGCTCCCCTCCCATGACTGGGCCGAGGAATGTCACTATTCACGTTCAGAAGCTATTGCATACAGTGTATTATACACTAACACTATTATACACTAACACTATTATACACTATTATACACTAACAAGTCGCTGGGATCCTTGTAACATTGGGAGTGACTAGTCGGACAATCTCTGGAGCTTTGTGCACATTAGTCAGACATCTATCCTATAGACACACTAGATGGCTCCATCATCACGTCAGAGAATCTTATTGGCATACACTATGGGGGACATATATCAGGACTGGCGTATAGATACCAGAGTTCATCACTTGCCGGTCCTATACAGGATGGATGGAGGAGCGCAGAGCCAGATGGCTGTGCAGGCCCAGTGGGCGCTCTACTCACTGCAGGGACCATTGTGTCTTGTGTCCCCGTTCTTAGGTTTGTGCTTCTCATTCTAGGGACTTGGTTTGTGCTGTGGCCGCAACCGTGACCCTGCAGTACGGTTTATTTTTATGCCACCCCAATTCTGGCTAAAAACATGATGCTAAAAAAAACAAATAAAAATAACATTTTCCATTTATCTCGTGCTGACCTTGAATTTAACATAACTACACGCAAAGACCAGATGGTGGCGCTGTTTCCATGTCAAATCCAAACCTACAAAATCTTTCTGAGAAAGTTATTAAGACTAGTGCAGGGGGATAAACACAGTAGTGGCCCCCATAGCTATGTCAATCAGACAGCAACACGAATGGTCCCTTTACACGGAGCGATTATCGGTCAAATTATCACAATAATAATCACATTTGAGCGATAATCGGCTCGTGTAAACACTGCGTACGATCAAGCAACAAGCGATAAATCGTTCATCGTGATCTTTCAACATGTTCTAAAATCGTCGTTGATCGTTCGCAGAAAATTCACAGATCGCTTCCTCTAAACAGTCTTTAAACGATTCACCCTATGTGTGAGATAAGCTTAAAGCAATCTCAAAACGATCATAATAACGAATTTCTTAAACGATTTATCGTACCATCTAAACACTCATCGTTATAAAAAACACATCGTTACTTCAAAATCACTAATCGCTCAATTGCGCAAAATATCGCTCTGTGTAAAGGGACCATAACATCTGATATGATTAGTCGCTTAATGAAACCGCTCCACTTTTTTTCTTGCACTAGTTTTATTAAAATGGGTTATCCAGCGTTAGTAAAACATGGCCACTTACTTCCGGAGACAGCACCACTCTTGTCTCCAGTTTGTTTGCAGGTTTTGCAACTCAGTTCCATTGAAGTGAATGGAGCTTAAAGGGGTACTCCGGGCCGGGGGGCATTTTGGAGGATCGCCGGGGAGGGGGTGGAAATTGAAGCCGGAGGTCACTTACCTCCCCTGTTCCAGCCCCGATGCCCAGAGTACCGGGCGGCGCGATCCGGGCAACGGCACTGGAACGGGGGTAAGTGACCTCTGGCTTTAATTTCCACCCCCTCCCCGGCGATCATCCAAAATGCCCCCCCCGGCCTGGAGTACCCCTTTAATTTTAAACCACACCTGACCTGGACACAAGAGTGGTGCTGTCTCTAGACGTAAGTGGCCATGTTTTTCTAGTGCAGGATAGTCCCCTTTAAATCTTCCCCACAGACTAAGGCCTTATTCACACTTCTTGTGAAATTTTCCTTGGTCACAGATCTGCAATTTTAGGGCCCATTAAATCCTATGTGTGGATTCATACCATCAATGCCGCCATAGGACAGGTCATAGTGTGGAGGCAGATTGTGGCACAGATGCCCCAATAGACCTCTATGGGATACCACTCCTGTCACCCCCTCACCCCCCCCTGGACAACACCAGTGCCTCCCAACCTCCAACCCAGCACATCCCCAGAGCCGGCCCATATTGAACCAGTCCCGAGGTGAAGTGTCCTCCCCCCTGTGCGTTTCCTCTTTCGCTCCACAGCTCTGTTTTAGAGTGAAGATCAGGAGATCAAGTAAAATGATGGTCCAAAATCACTAGACATGTGAATGAGGCCTAAAAATACATTGCTTCATAATATGCACTTCAATTGACTGGTGGCAGTAAGGAGCGACAAGGCCTCCTCTGCTGCCACCAATGTTTGTATCAGGAACTGCAGGGCTGTCTAAGCCGCACAGCGTCCCGTATATTCTTATATACAGTACAAAGGGGAAGCTTTAGCTTTGGGTGTCCAGGCATGATGGGAGTTGTAGTTATGCAACAGCTGGAGGGACAAGGTTCCCTACCCCTGCCTTAGACGTTGTAAAGGGAATGTGAGGGCTCCAAGATCTCTAGAGCTGACACGTTACGACCCGGCTGATGCACTGGCAGCTCAGCCAGTAAGTGCCTGGGGCGGGACACTGGTCCAGTCATCGATTGGCTGAGCGGCCAGTCCATCAACCGGGACAGGCCTCCCTACCCCCGAGTCGTGACATCATCACAACTCGAGGGAAAATGCCTTCCGGTGGGGGTCCTAGGTCAAGTCCTGCTGCTCAGCGCAGGCACAGGGAGAGGTAAGTCAGATCCCCGAACCTCTCTCGAGCAGCCGAGCGTCTCATTGGAAGAGGTCGGGGATGATCAGCCGCCGGGAGAGCTTTGGAAGAATGGCAAAGGCCGAGCATCCCCGAGCTCTTCAGATGAGACGCTCAGCTGCTTGGGAGAGCTTCGGGGATCCCCGGCGCAGTCAGTGTACGTCACATTGCCTGTGCGGAGAAAGGGCCAGGAGACGCACGGCTGACGGGAACGGGCCCCAGGTGAGTTCACTGTTTTGTTTTTATAGTGGTCGCCCCATACAGTGGGGGCGACCATACCCAGCGTATAAGACGACCCCCGACTTCTAAGAAGATTTTTTAGGGTTAAAAAGTCGTCTTATACACCTGTAAATACGGTAGTGTTGAGTGGACCTGAGGAAACTGTCCGGGTTCGACAACTACTCCAAACCCAAACGTTCAGCATTTGACTCCTGGCATCTGGAGAAGTTAGATGCTGCCCTAAAGAGTTCTGGAGAACATGGATACCGCCTATGGCCTAGGACTGTATCCATGTTTTCCTGGCAGCCCTAGGCCGCTACCCAACTTCTTCAGACGGCAGGAAGTAAATGCCGAACGTTTGGGTTTGGAGAAGTTGTCGAACCCGGACAGTTTCCTCAGGTCCACTCATCACTAGTTATAAGGCCAAATCCGAACAATTCAAAGTCTTATCATTCTATAGTCTGACGGATGGAAAACGTTACAGACAGATGAGCCAGGAGTCCCTGCCTGTAATGGTCACACCGCGGAATTCCTCCACAACCAGGTGAGACACTGAGTCATATAACACCACAGCGGGTTATTACTGATTCATAGACACAGTGGAATCTGCTGGGTGTTGTTGTTCATCTGTGGTTGTTTCTATTAAACTTTAAAGCAAATGTACCATAATTATCTTTTTCTCTCTACCTGGTCGCTGCCGGCACGGAGATCCCGGTGGCACAGTCTATTTTTCAAAACACCGCCTGGTTCCAGCGCTCGGTGCCGACTTCTTCATGTGCACCGGCCTGGCTCTATGCACTGGAGCTCGGCCCAGTGTAATGATATCCCCTCCCTCGGTGACACGCCAGGCTTGATTGTAATGGAGGTGCATCAGTGAGGGGAGGGGATATCAGCACGCCGGGGGTGCCGGGCCACCTCCAGTGCATAGAGCGGCCGTTGTACATGAAGAAACTGGCACACAGCACAGGAAATGGGCGGCCATCTGAAAAATGGACCGCGCCACCAGGATCACTGCGCCGACAAGGTGGTGGAAAAAAGATGTTTTTTGGTTTTCTTTTCCTATATCCTGGTACATAGAGGGTGAACATTGTATAGTGGGGGCCAGTGGTGTCCGTATGGATAAGCTATATAATTATACCTCCTATTACACCTTATTAATATGGGAATGAGCCGTAACGTGTCACTAAGTTATACATTAATAAGGTGAGTTCTGTAATTACATTAATAACACATCTATAAATCCACAGAGACTAACAACCCGGGTACAAAGAACGTCCTCTATATGTTCTGTACATCCTGCACTAGTGTAAGTGACTGCACCGTTCAGATCAGGCAACAGTATACATGACCGCTTTGTAGTGATCATCTGTCATACTCCAGAGCTGCATTCACAGTTCTGCTATATCACAGAGATTACTGAAGTCAAAGCCAGGAAGAGACTATAAACAGGGAGGAGGTCACATAGGAAAGACTGAGATTTCTCCTCTTTTCAAATTAATTCCTAAATAAAAGGACCCTAAGAGGTAGAGTCTGCAAATAAGAAACTGATTGCATAGAACTCTGAAGATTTACATTCTGAGGAGAGTCATCTATATACCAGACAGTAATCTGATATAGTGAACAGGGTGTAACTCAGGATCAGTAATGTAATGTATGTACACAGTGACCCCACCAGCAGAATAGTGAGTGCAGCTCTGGAGTATAATACAGGATGTAACTCAGGATCAGTAATGTAATGTATGTACACAGTGACCCCACCAGCAGAATAGTGAGTGCAGCTCTGGAGCATAATACAGGGTGTAACTCAGGATCAGTAATGTAATTTATATACACAGTGACCCCACCAGCAGAATAGTGATTACAGCTCTAGACTACAACAAGGGATGCAATCATCAGGACAGGATCAGTAATGTTTGTACACAGTGACCCCATAAGCAGAATAGTGAGTGCAGCTCTGGAGTATAATACTGGAGTAACTCAGGATCAGTAATGTATGTACACAGTGACATCACCGGCAGAATAGTGAGTGCAGCTCTGAAGTATAATACAGGATGTAACTCAGGATCAGTAATGTAATGTATGTTAATTCGCCCAGAAGGTTAGAATCGATTAGATTTTTTGTGAAAATCTTAAATTAAATTTTCACAAAAAATCATTGCAGGCGGAGCAGCATGGATTGTCGGGTTGGCGGCCGGGCAAGAGGTGCAGGTCAAGCGGGCGGCGTGGAGGTGAGGTGCATGGCGGGCTTATGGTGGTGCGTGGAGTGTCGGGCCGGAGGTGAGGTGCAGGGCGGTCGGGCAGTCCGCCTAACAGAGCTGTGACTGACCTACCTGAGCTATAAATATCATGTCCTGCTCCCCTCCCCGCCACACATGCAGGTCCCCGGTCTCTGGAGCAGGCCGCAGGAACTGTAGTGGTGATATCACCACTACAGTCTCTGCGGCCTCCTTCAAAGACCGGGGACCTGCATGTGTGGCGGGGAGGGGAACTTGTGTGCCAGGGTGAGAGGAAGAGGAGGAGGGCTATGTGCACTCCTGCCCCAATCACCCCCAGCTGCCCCAGTCCTCCTAGAGTCACCCCCAGTCTTTCCCATTTCCCCTCCGTCATCCCCAGTCTGCCCCAGTCCCCCTTCAGTCAACTCCAACTGTCCCCAGTCCCCCTTCAGTCAACCCCAGTTTGACCTATACTCCCTCAGCTCTCCCAGTCACCCTCAGCTCCCCCAGTTTGCCCCATACACCCCCAGCTCTCCCAGTCACCCCCAGCTCCCCCAGTTTGCCCCGTACACCCCCAGCTCTCCCAGTCACCCCCAGCTGCCCCAGTTTCCCCCAGTGACCCCTCAGCTATACCCGTATTACTACTACACCCCTCATCTTTACCTGTACTACTACAGCCCACATCTGTACCTGTACTACTAATCCCCCTCATCTGTACTACTAATACACCCCTCATTTATACCTGTACTACCACACCCCTCATCTTTACCTGTACTACTACTAATCCCCTCATCTGTATTACTAATACCCCCCATATCTATACCTGTACTACTACTACTAATGCCCCTAATCTGTATTACTAATACCACCCTTATCTATACCTGTACTACCTCACCCCTCATCTTTACCTGTACTACTACACCCCTTATTCACTATACCTCCACTACTACACCCTACCTAGATGGAGGCACCAGTGGTATGGTGGTATAAGTAACTATGTGGTGAAGGAGTGGTGATAATATTTGTTACTTATATAATGGTAATAGATGATGTGGCTTTGGGGTCATAGAGCGCAGTTATGGGCGTGGCTATGTCCCTCTTTCCCCCCAGCAAAAGTTGGGGGGTATGCATATATACAGGAGTACATAGAGAAGACATATATACAGAAGTATATAGATGATACATACAGTATATACAGTAGTACATAGAGGAGACATATATACAGAAGTATATAGATGATACATATATACAGGAGTACATAGAGGATACAACATATATCCTCTATGTACTCCTGTATATATGCATCCTCTATGTACTGCTGTATATATGTCTCCTCTATGTACTCCTGTATATATGCATCCTCTATGTACTGCTGTGTAGGTCTCCTCCTGTGTATATATATATATATATATATATTTACACTGATCCAAATTTTCCTGCATTGCATATTCCCTCGTGAATATATATATATATATATATATATATATATATACACGCACACACAGGAGGAGACCTACACAGCAGTACATAGAGGATACATATATACAGCAGTACATAGAGGATACATATATACAGGAGGAGACATACACAGCAGTACATAGAGGATACATATATACAGGAGTAGACATACACAGCAGTACATAGAGGATACATATATACAGGAGTAGACATACACAGCAGTACATAGAGGGGACATATATACAGGAGGAGACATATACAGGAGTACATAGAGGATACATATATACAGGAGTACATAGAGGATACATATAAGTATGTGTGTTTGTTTATTATTATTTTTACTAATGGGGGGTGCACACACGAGGGGAGTGTTCTAAAAAGAAGAATGCCTATACCCACAGGACCACAGAAGTGATATAAACTATTGTAAAAAAAATACAGAAACCCCAGCTTTCCCAGCATCTTGTATTTGTAGTCAGTATAATGGAGGTCACCCAGCTTTTCCACCATCTTATACTCAGTATGATGGAGGTCACCCAGCTTTCCCAGCATCTTATACTCAGTATGATGGAGGTCACCCAGCTTTCCCAGCATCTTATAGTCAGTAGGATGGAGGTCACCCAGCTTTCTCACCATCCTATACTCAGTATGATGGAGATCACCCAGCTTTCCCAGCATCTTATACTCAGTATGATGGAGGTCACCCAGCTTTCCCAGCATCTTATAGTCAGTAGGATGGAGGTCACCCAGCTTTCTTACCATCCTATAGTCAGTAGGATGGAGGTCACCCAGCTTTCTCACCATCCTATACTCAGTATGATGGAGGTCACCCAGCTTTCCCAACATCTTATAGTCAGTAGGATGGAGGTCACCCAGCTTTCCCACCATCCTATACTCAGTATGATGGAGGTCACCCAGCTTTCCCAGCATCTTATACTCAGTAGGATGGAGATCACCCAGCTTTCCAGCATCATATACTCAGTACGATAGAGGTCACCCAGCTTTCCCAGCATCTTATAGTCAGTAGGATGGAGGTCACCCAGCTTTCCAGCATCATATACTCAGTACGATAGAGGTCACCCAGCTTTCCAGCATCTTATACTCAGTATCATGGAGGTCACCCAGCTTTCCAGCATCATATACTCAGTATGATGGAGGTCACCCAGCTTTCCCAGCATCTTATAGTCAGTAGGATGGAGGTCACCCAGCTTTCCCAGCATCTTATACTCAGTATAATAGAGGTCACCCAACTTTCCTAGCATCTGTCTATGGGTACGTTCCGTGTCATCGCTGAGCCGCCCCATAGACTTATACAGGAAAGTGACTTCTGATCCCTTCACAGGACTGCAGTCACGCTATCAGCACTTCACAAAAATGGAGTCACGCTATCAGCACTAGAAATTACAGTGCTCTTATATACCATGTATTACGGTAATAGCCAGGACTAGTTAATTCCAGGCTTCAGAATGTGCCAGGAAGATCAGAGGGGAACATCTACATGTAAGACTAAAGAATGGCAACTCTTAACCCCTTCAGATCCATTCACCCACTGTTAACCCCTTCACATCCACTACAATCTAATTCATATACTGTTAACCCCTTCAGCTCCGGGAATATTTTATTTTTTTCTAACTATATGTAAAACAATCCTAAAATTTTAAAGTGCTGTGGAATCTGTTGGTGCTATATAAATAAAAGATTATTATTATTATTATTATTATTATTATTATTATTATTATTATTATTATTATTTTAATTAACACCTATAAGAACATAAATGTATTTTGCTTCATTCCTGCACGTATAACCGCTTAAGGGTAACTTTACATTACCGGATTCGCAGCGGATTTCACGCTGCCAGTTTGCAGTGAGATTTGCTGTGAATCCTTGTACTGAGAAGGTGAATGGGGTTCCGCTTCTTGTGATGCAATAAATTTCGCCACATAATATTTACCACCTGAAAACCCGGCTCATTGTCATTTATTTCTCTCATTTGTCTTATATAAGAATCATTGTTACTGTAGGAATTTGGAGTAATGTGATGGGAAAGTGTCTATATGGGGCTATATGTCGCACTATTTGTATCCCAATAAAATCACGAAATCAAATTGTTATCCAATCACACTACCATATCCTAGAAGAACGCTTACTCTTGTACAGATTCTGTGATTTTCAGACATTTTTACTGTAGGAATTTGGAGTAATGTGATGGGAAAGTGTCTATTTGGGGCTCTATGTCGCACACTTTGAAGTCCAATAAAATCACGAAATCAAATTGTTATCCAATCACACTACCATATCCTAGTAGAGCGCTTACTCTCGTACAGATTCTGTGATTTTCAGACATTTTTACTGTAGGAATTTGGAGTAATGTGATGGGAAAGTGTCTATATGGGGCTATATGTCGCATTATTTATATCCCAATAAAATCACAAAATCAAATTGTTATCCAATCACACTACCATATCCTAGTAGAACGCTTACTCTCGTACACATTGTGTGATTTTCAGACATTTTTACTGTAGGAATTTGGAATAATGTGATGGGAAAGTGTCTATATGGGGCTATATGTCGCACACTTTGAAGTCCAATAAAATCACGAAATCAAATTGTTATCCAATCACACTACTATATCCTAGTAGAGCGCTTACTCTCGTACAGATTCTGTGATTTTCAGACATTTTTACTGTAGGAATTTGGAATAGTGTGATGGGAAAGTGTCTATATGGGGCTATATGTCGCACACTTTGAAGTCCAATAAAATCACGAAATCAAATTGTTATCCAATCTCGTTACCATATCCTAGTAGAACGCTTACTCTCGTACAGATTCTGTGATTTTCAGACATTTTTACTGTAGGAATTTGGAGTAATGTGATGGGAAAGTGTCTATTTGGGGCTATATGTCACACTATTTGAAGCCCAATAAAATCACGAAATCAAATTGTTATCCAATCTCGTTACCATATCCTAGTAGAGCGCTTACTCTCGTACAGATTCTGTGATTTTCAGACATTTTTACTGTAGGAATTTGGAATAATGTGATGGGAAAGTGTCTATATGGGGCTATATGTCGCACACTTTGAAGTCCAATAAAATCACGAAATCAAATTGTTATCCAATCTCGTTACCATATCCTAGTAGAACGCTTACTCTCGTACAGATTCTGTGATTTTCAGACATTTTTACTGTAGGAATTTGGAATAATGTGATGGGAAAGTGTCTATATGGGGCTATATGTTGCACACTTTGAAGTCCAATAAAATCACGAAATCAAATTGTTATCCAATCACACTACCATATCCTAGTAGAACGCTTACTCTCGTACAGATTCTGTGATTTTCAGACATTTTTACTGTAGGAATTTGGAGTAATGTGATGGGAAAGTGTCTATATGGGGCTATATGTCGCATTATTTATATCCCAATAAAATCACAAAATCAAATTGTTATCCAATCACACTACCATATCCTAGTAGAACGCTTACTCTCGTACACATTGTGTGATTTTCAGACATTTTTACTGTAGGAATTTGGAATAATGTGATGGGAAAGTGTCTATATGGGGCTATATGTCGCACACTTTGAAGTCCAATAAAATCACGAAATCAAATTGTTATCCAATCACACTACTATATCCTAGTAGAGCGCTTACTCTCGTACAGATTCTGTGATTTTCAGACATTTTTACTGTAGGAATTTGGAATAGTGTGATGGGAAAGTGTCTATATGGGGCTATATGTCGCACACTTTGAAGTCCAATAAAATCACGAAATCAAATTGTTATCCAATCTCGTTACCATATCCTAGTAGAGCGCTTACTCTCGTACAGATTCTGTGATTTTCAGACATTTTTACTGTAGGAATTTGGAATAATGTGATGGGAAAGTGTCTATTTGGGGCTATATGTTGCACACTTTGAAGTCCAATAAAATCACGAAATCAAATTGTTATCCAATCACACTACCATATCCTAGTAGAACGCTTACTCTCGTACAGATTCTGTGATTTTCAGACATTTTTACTGTAGGAATTTGGAGTAATGTGATGGGAAAGTGTCTATATGGGGCTATATGTCGCATTATTTATATCCCAATAAAATCACAAAATCAAATTGTTATCCAATCACACTACCATATCCTAGTAGAACGCTTACTCTCGTACACATTGTGTGATTTTCAGACATTTTTACTGTAGGAATTTGGAATAATGTGATGGGAAAGTGTCTATATGGGGCTATATGTCGCACACTTTGAAGTCCAATAAAATCACGAAATCAAATTGTTATCCAATCACACTACTATATCCTAGTAGAGCGCTTACTCTCGTACAGATTCTGTGATTTTCAGACATTTTTACTGTAGGAATTTGGAGTAATGTGATGGGAAAGTGTCTATTTGGGGCTCTATGTCGCACACTTTGAAATCCAATAAAATCACGAAATCAAATTGTTATCCAATCTCGTTACCATATTCTAGTAGAACGCTTACTCTCGTACAGATTGTGTGATTTTCAGACATTTTTACTGTAGGAATTTGGAGTAATGTGATGGGAAAGTGTCTATTTGGGGCTATATGTCGCATTATTTATATCCCAATAAAATCACAAAATCAAATTGTTATCCAATCACACTACCATATCCTAGAAGAGCGCTTACTCTCGTACACATTGTGTGATTTTCAGACATTTTTACTGTAGGAATTTGGAATAATGTGATGGGAAAGTGTCTATATGGGGCTATATGTCGCACACTTTGAAGTCCAATAAAATCACGAAATCAAATTGTTATCCAATCACACTACCATATCCTAGTAGAGCGCTTACTCTCGTACAGATTCTGTGATTTTCAGACATTTTTACTGTAGGAATTTGGAGTAATGTGATGGTGAAATGTCTATTTGGGGCTATATGTCGCACTATTTGTATCCCAATAAAATCACGAAATCAAATTGTTATCCATATAGTTATTGTTGTTGGAGTGCTCTTGGTAGACTACTTCCAATTACAGGAGGGACCAGTTTCATGGCTTATGAAGGATAACCATTGAAGGGGTTATCCAGCGCTACAAAAACATGGCCACTTTCCCCCTACTGTTTCGTGATTTTATTGGACTTCAAAGTGTGCGACATATAGCCCCATATAGACACTTTACCATCACATTACTCCAAATTCCTACAGTAAAAATGTCTGAAAATCACACAATCTGTACGAGAGTAAGCGTTCTACTAGGATATGGTAACGAGATTGGATAACAATTTGATTTCGTGATTTTATTGGACTTCAAAGTGTGCGACATATAGCCCCATATAGACACTTTCCCATCACATTATTCCAAATTCCTACAGTAAAAATGTCTGAAAATCACACAATGTGTACGAGAGTAAGCGCTCTTCTAGGATATGGTAGTGTGATTGGATAACAATTTGATTTTGTGATTTTATTGGGATATAAATAATGCGACATATAGCCCCATATAGACACTTTCCCATCACATTACTCCAAATTCCTACAGTAAAAATGTCTGAAAATCACAGAATCTGTACGAGAGTAAGCGTTCTACTAGGATGTGGTAGTGTGATTGGATAACAATTTGATTTCGTGATTTTATGGGACTTCAAAGTGTGCGACATATAGCCCCAAATAGACACTTTACCATCACATTACTCCAAATTCCTACAGTAAAAATGTCTGAAAATCACAGAATCTGTACGAGAGTAAGCGTTCTACTAGGATATGGTAACGAGATTGGATAACAATTTGATTTCGTGATTTTATTGGACTTCAAAGTGTGCGACATATAGCCCCATATAGACACTTTCCCATCACATTATTCCAAATTCCTACAGTAAAAATGTCTGAAAATCACACAATGTGTACGAGAGTAAGCGCTCTTCTAGGATATGGTAGTGTGATTGGATAACAATTTGATTTCGTGATTTTATTGGGCTTCAAATAGTGTGACATATGGCCCCAAATAGACACTTTCCCATCACATTACTCCAAATTCCTACAGTAAAAATGTCTGAAAATCACAGAATCTGTACAAGAGTAAGCGTTCTTCTAGGATATGGTAGTGTGATTGGATAACAATTTGATTTCGTGATTTTATTGGACTTCCAATAGTGCGACATATAGCCCCATATAGACACTTTACCATCACATTACTCCAAATCCCTACAGTAAAAATGTCTGAAAATCACAGAATCTGTACGAGAGTAAGCGTTCTTCTAGGATATGGTAGTGTGATTGGATAACAATTTGATTTCGTGATTTTATTGGACTTCAAAGTGTGCAACATATAGCCCCAAATAGACACTTTACCATCGCATTACTCCAAATTCCTACAGTAAAAATGTCTGAAAATCACAGAATCTGTACGAGAGTAAGCGTTCTACTAGGATATGGTAACGAGATTGGATAACAATTTGATTTCGTGATTTTATTGGACTTCAAAGTGTGCGACATATAGCCCCAAATAGACACTTTCCCATCACATTATTCCAAATTCCTACAGTAAAAATGTCTGAAAATCACAGAATCTGTACGAGAGTAAGCGTTCTTCTAGGATATGGTAGTGTGATTGGATAACAATTTGATTTTGTGATTTTATTGGACTTCAAAGTGTGCAACATATAGCCCCATATAGACACTTTCCCATCACATTATTCCAAATTCCTACAGTAAAAATGTCTGAAAATCACAGAATCTGTACGAGAGTAAGCGCTCTACTAGGATATGGTAGTGTGATTGGATAACAATTTGATTTCGTGATTTTATTGGACTTCAAAGTGTGCGACATATAGCCCCATATAGACACTTTCCCATCACATTATTCCAAATTCCTACAGTAAAAATGTCTGAAAATCACACAATGTGTACGAGAGTAAGCGTTCTACTAGGATATGGTAGTGTGATTGGATAACAATTTGATTTCGTGATTTTATTGGGCTTCAAATAGTGTGACATATAGCCCCATATAGACACTTTCCCATCACATTACTCCAAATTCCTACAGTAAAAATGTCTGAAAATCACAGAATCTGTACAAGAGTAAGCGTTCTTCTAGGATATGGTAGTGTGATTGGATAACAATTTGATTTCGTGATTTTATTGGACTTCCAATAGTGCGACATATAGCCCCATATAGACACTTTACCATCACATTACTCCAAATCCCTACAGTAAAAATGTCTGAAAATCACAGAATCTGTACGAGAGTAAGCGCTCTACTAGGATATGGTAGTGTGATTGGATAACAATTTGATTTCGTGATTTTATTGGACTTCAAAGTGTGCGACATATAGCCCCATATAGACACTTTCCCATCACATTATTCCAAATGCCTACAGTAAAAATGTCTGAAAATCACACAATGTGTACGAGAGTAAGCGCTCTTCTAGGATATGGTAGTGTGATTGGATAACAATTTGATTTCGTTATTTTATTGGGCTTCAAATAGTGTGACATATGGCCCCAAATAGACACTTTCCCATCACATTACTCCAAATTCCTACAGTAAAAATGTCTGAAAATCACAGAATCTGTACAAGAGTAAGCGTTCTTCTAGGATATGGTAGTGTGATTGGATAACAATTTGATTTCGTGATTTTATTGGACTTCCAATAGTGCGACATATAGCCCCATATAGACACTTTACCATCACATTACTCCAAATCCCTACAGTAAAAATGTCTGAAAATCACAGAATCTGTACGAGAGTAAGCGCTCTTCTAGGATATGGTAACAAGATTGGATAACAATTTGATTTCGTGATTTTATTGGACTTCAAAGTGTGCGACATATAGCCCCATATAGACACTTTACCATCACATTATTCCAAATTCCTACAGTAAAAATGTCTGAAAATCACAGAATCTGTACGAGAGTAAGCGTTGTTCTAGGATATGGTAGTGTGATTGGATAACAATTTGATTTCGTGATTTTATTGGGATATAAATAATGCGACATATAGCCCCAAATAGACACTTTCCCATCACATTTCTCCAAATTCCTACAGTAAAAATGTGTGAAAATCACAGAATCTGTACGAGAGTAAGCGCTCTTCTAGGATATGGTAGCGAGATTGGATAACAATTTGATTTTGTGATTTTATTGGACTTCAAAGTGTGCGACATATAGCCCCATATAGACACTTTACCATCACATTATTCCAAATTCCTACAGTAAAAATGTCTGAAAATCACAGAATCTGTACGAGAGTAAGCGTTCTTCTAGGATATGGTAGTGTGATTGGATAACAATTTGATTTCGTGATTTTATTGGGATATAAATAATGCGACATATAGCCCCATATAGACACTTTCCCATCACATTACTCCAAATTCCTACAGTAAAAATGTCTGAAAATCACAGAATCTGTACGAGAGTAAGCGCTCTTCTAGGATATGGTAGTGTGATTGGATAACAATTTGATTTTTATATTGACAGTGCAAGAATTAAAGGACAAGCTTAAAAATAATGAATACTCTCGGCAAGGAGATAAGAACGAAAGAACAATGCTTTTATTACCTTCCATTGCTCCCAGCACGCCACAGCATGGGGGAATACCACCAAAGGCTTTTTCATTGTTGGCACTGTGTTAAAACGTCATTCGTGTCACCATGCATGACAGCCAATCACTGACAGGGTGTTGGACAGCGCCCTTTCGTCAGTGATTGTCTGCTGTGCGCGATGACGCATTTGAGTCTGCAGTGAAATTTGCTGCGAGTCCTGGTACTGTGAAGTTCAATGGGGTTACATACTTGCAGCAGAATTTTCATTCCGCTGTGAGTATATGACCCGGCCCTTTTAACCCCCGCAGCCGGCCCCCCGAGCATACATCACCTGCTCGGCACTGCGCGTGCATGAGAGGCGTCTGGCTCCTGTTGGTCCCGCTCAGCCAATCACTGCTGCCGTGCACTGACCGGCTGAGTGGGACCGACTGGAGCTTCACATGCAGCCGCAGTGTCGAGCAGGTAATGTATGCTCCGGGTGGCGGGCTGCGGGGGTGTTAAATTTATGAAAATTCCGCTGCAGGTATGTAACCCCATTGAACTTCACAGTACAAGGATTCACAGTGAATTTTGCTGCAAACTCTCAGCGTGAAATCCGCTGTGAATCCGGTACATGTGAAGCGTCCCTAAGGTGGATATAAGTGCACGAATGAAGCAAAACACATTTATTTTCTTATGGATGTAAATAAAAATTTTAGGATTGTTCAACATATAGATAGAAAAAATAAAATAATCCCAGAGCTGAAGGGGTTAATAGTATATGAATTAAACTGTGGTGGATGTGAAGGGGTTAAAATTGGATGAATTAAAGTGTTGTGGATCTAAAGGGGCTAACAGTGGA